>NW_025918819.1:0-107364 GCF_907164915.1 Impatiens glandulifera
TAATAAAATATTGGAGAATAAACCTTTTCCCTCATGTTTTTAAACCATCCACGCCTTAAAAAGCTCACAATCCATTTGAGCTATTTTCACTCCAATGTAATTGTTAAGATTTCTCAAATTTGAAGAAAATAGAAAACATTTTACCTAACAAGTTAGTGCTTAGTTGTTTCAAATATTTTACACAATAAAACACATTTTCTCGTACTAAAATCTCTCGAATTTCAAAACTCTTTCATTTGTCACCAGTCTCTTCAAAAGAACCAGCCAAAGAATAAATTTGTGTCTTTACATAATTAAATAGTACCAAACCACTTTTCATCGTGATACTTCATTATTTATCATTCTAGTCATTTCTAATGATTGAGGGGTGGAGATTTTGTTATCCAACCCCATTTTCCAAACTAGCCAATATAAGTAATAGTAAATATGATAAACTTGTCACTATTCATTTGACTTCAAAACCATGTTAATGTTATAGTTGATACAAGTTATGAGGATTATTAGTTTAGTCTTTCCAATTCATTATGTGTTGAATTGTTGTTTTAATTAAATCATTCGACGTTTGTGTAAATAATTTTACACTAGATGCGAGTATATTGAATGTAATCAAGAAAACATTTAACTTTTATTTGATTGGGTGCACCTGGCCCAAGCAGAAGTGCAACACAAGGGCGATACTCGAAGACCCCAGCAGCAAGCTACCGTGACGGGTCTTCCCCCGAATAAATTAATTTAATATCATGTGAGCCAATATCCCACGTATCAGATATTAAACTAATAAGAATAGATACTACACTTGATCTTAGCCAAAAGGCAGAGAAAGGTATGCCTATTCTTGTTCATCGGCTCTACTTTTATACACTCACGCCTAAGTTTTCCTAGCCGTCATCGACTGATGTGGAACCAAATGTCTCTATATAATTTGTTTTATTATCTTTCAAACCAAAAGACGCAACAATAAAATATTGGAGAATAAACCTTTTCCCTCATGTTTTTAAACCATCCACGCCTTAAAAAGCTCACAATCCATTTGAGCTATTTTCACTCTAATGTAATTGTTAAGATTTCTCAAATTTGAAGAAAATAGAAAACATTTTACCTAACATGTTAGTGCTTAGTTGTTTCAAATATTTTACACAATAAAACACATTTTCTCGTACTAAAATCTCTCGAATTTCAAAACTCTTTCATTTGTCACCAGTCTCTTCAAAAGAACCAGCCAAAGAATAAATTTGTGTCTTTACATAATTAAATAGTACCAAACCACTTTTCACCGTGATACTTCATTATTTATCATTCTAGTCATTTCTAATGATTGAGGGGTGGAGATTTTGTTATCCATCCCCATTTTCCAAACTAGCCAATATAAGTAATAGTAAATATACGAAACTTGTCACTATTCATTGGACTTAAAAGCCGTGTTAATGTTATAGTTGATACAAGTTATGAGGATTATTAGTTTAGTCTTTCCAATTCATTATGTGTTGAATTGTTTTTTTAATTAAATCATTCGACGTTTGTGTAAATAATTTTACACTAGATGCGAGTATATTGAATGTAATCAAGAAAACATTTAACTTTTATTTGATTGGGTGCACCTGGCCCAAGCAGAAGTGCAACACAAGGGCGATACTCGAAGACCCCAGCAGCAAGCTACCGTGACGGGTCTTCCCCCGAATAAATTAATTTAATATCATGTGAGCCAATATCCCACGTATCAGATATTAAACTAATAAGAATAGATACTACACTTGATCTTAGCCAAAAGGCAGAGAAAGGTATGCCTATTCTTGTTCATCGGCTCTACTTTTATACACTCACGCCTAAGTTTTCCTAGCCGTCATCGACTGATGTGGAACCAAATGTCTCTATATAATTTTTTTTATTATCTTTCAAACCAAAAGACGCAACAATAAAATATTGGAGAATAAACCTTTTCCCTCATGTTTTTAAACCATCCACGCCTTAAAAAGCTCACAATCCATTTGAGCTATTTTCACTCTAATGTAATTGTTAAGATTTCTCAAATTTGAAGAAAATAGAAAACATTTTACCTAACAAGTTAGTGCTTAGTTGTTTCAAATATTTTACACAATAAAACACATTTTCTCGTACTAAAATCTCTCGAATTTCAAAACTCTTTCATTTGTCACCAGTCTCCTCAAAAGAACCAGCCAAAGAATAATTTTGTGTCTTTACATAATTAAATAGTACCAAACCACTTTTCACCGTGATACTTCATTATTTATCATTCTAGTCATTTCTAATGATTGAGGGGTGGAGATTTTGTTATCCAATCCCCATTTTCCAAACTAGCCAATATAAGTAATAGTAATTATACGAAACTTGTCACTATTCATTGGACTTAAAAGCCGTGTTAATGTTATAGTTGATACAAGTTATGAGGATTATTAGTTTAGTCTTTCAAATTCATTATGTGTTGAATTATTGTTTTAATTAAATCATTCGACGTTTGTGTAAATAATTTTACACTAGATGCGAGTATATTGAATGTAATCAAGAAAACATTTAACTTTTATTTGATTGGGTGCACCTGGCCCAAGCAGAAGTGCAACACAAGGGCGATACTCGAAGACCCCAGCAGCAAGCTACCGTGACGGGTCTTCCCCCGAATAAATTAATTTAATATCATGTGAGCCAATATCCCACGTATCAGATATTAAACTAATAAGAATAGATACTACACTTGATCTTAGCCAAAAGGCAGAGAAAGGTATGCCTATTCTTGTTCATCGGCTCTACTTTTATACACTCACGCCTAAGTTTTCCTAGCCGTCATCGACTGATGTGGAACCAAATGTCTCTATATAATTTTTTTATTATCTTTCAAACCAAAAGACGCAACAATAAAATATTGGAGAATAAACCTTTTCCCTCATGTTTTTAAACCATCCACGCCTTAAAAAGCTCACAATCCATTTGAGCTATTTTCACTCTAATGTAATTGTTAAGATTTCTCAAATTTGAAGAAAATAGAAAACATTTTACCTAACAAGTTAGTGCTTAGTTGTTTCAAATATTTTACACAATAAAACACATTTTCTCGTACTAAAATCTCTCGAATTTCAAAACTCTTTCATTTGTCACCAGTCTCTTCAAAAGAACCAGCCAAAGAATAAATTTGTGTCTTTACATAATTAAATAGTACCAAACCACTTTTCACCGTGATACTTCATTATTTATCATTCTAGTCATTTCTAATGATATAGGGGTGGAGATTTTGTTATCCATCCCCATTTTCCAAACTAGCCAATATAAGTAATAGTAAATATACGAAACTTGTCACTATTCATTGGACTTAAAAGCCGTGTTAATGTTATAGTTGATACAAGTTATGAGGATTATTAGTTTAGTCTTTCCAATTCATTATGTGTTGAATTGTTGTTTTAATTAAATCATTCGACGTTTGTGTAAATAATTTTACACTAGATGCGAGTATATTGAATGTAATCAAGAAAACATTTAACTTTTATTTGATTGGGTGCACCTGGCCCAAGCAGAAGTGCAACACAAGGGCGATACTCGAAGACCCCAGCAGCAAGCTACCGTGACGGGTCTTCCCCCGAATAAATTAATTTAATATCATGTGAGCCAATATCCCACGTATCAGATATTAAACTAATAAGAATAGATACTACACTTGATCTTAGCCAAAAGGCAGAGAAAGGTATGCCTATTCTTGTTCATCGGCTCTACTTTTATACACTCACGCCTAAGTTTTCCTAGCCGTCATCGACTGATGTGGAACCAAATGTCTCTATATAATTTGTTTTATTATCTTTCAAACCAAAAGACGCAACAATAAAATATTGGAGAATAAACCTTTTCCCTCATGTTTTTAAACCATCCACGCCTTAAAAAGCTCACAATCCATTTGAGCTATTTTCACTCTAATGTAATTGTTAAGATTTCTCAAATTTGAAGAAAATAGAAAACATTTTACCTAACAAGTTAGTGCTTAGTTGTTTCAAATATTTTACACAATAAAACACATTTTCTCGTACTAAAATCTCTCGAATTTCAAAACTCTTTCATTTGTCACCAGTCTCTTCAAAAGAACCAGCCAAAGAATAAATTTGTGTCTTTACATAATTAAATAGTACCAAACCACTTTTCACCGTGATACTTCATTATTTATCATTCTAGTCATTTCTAATGATTGAGGGGTGGAGATTTTGTTATCCATCTCCATTTTCCAAACTAGCCAATATAAGTAATAGTAAATATACGAAACTTGTCACTATTCATTGGACTTAAAAGCCGTGTTAATGTTATAGTTGATACAAGTTATGAGGATTATTAGTTTAGTCTTTCCAATTCATTATGTGTTGAATTGTTTTTTTAATTAAATCATTCGACGTTTGTGTAAATAATTTTACACTAGATGCGAGTATATTGAATGTAATCAAGAAAACATTTAACTTTTATTTTATTGGGTGCACCTGGCCCAAGCAGAAGTGCAACACAAGGGCGATACTCGAAGACCCCAGCAGCAAGCTACCGTGACGGGTCTTCCCCCGAATAAATTAATTTAATATCATGTGAGCCAATATCCCACGTATCAGATATTAAACTAATAAGAATAGATACTACACTTGATCTTAGCCAAAAGGCAGAGAAAGGTATGCCTATTCTTGTTCATCGGCTCTACTTTTATACACTCACGCCTAAGTTTTCCTAGCCGTCATCGACTGATGTGGAACCAAATGTCTCTATATAATTTGTTTTATTATCTTTCAAACCAAAAGACGCAACAATAAAATATTGGAGAATAAACCTTTTCCCTCATGTTTTTAAACCATCCACGCCTTAAAAAGCTCACAATCCATTTGAGCTATTTTCACTCTAATGTAATTGTTAAGATTTCTCAAATTTGAAGAAAATAGAAAACATTTTACCTAACAAGTTAGTGCTTAGTTGTTTCAAATATTTTACACAATAAAACACATTTTCTCGTACTAAAATCTCTCGAATTTCAAAACTCTTTCATTTGTCACCAGTCTCTTCAAAAGAACCAGCCAAAGAATAATTTTGTGTCTTTACATAATTAAATAGTACCAAACCACTTTTCACCGTGATACTTCATTATTTATCATTCTAGTCATTTCTAATGATTGAGGGGTGGAGATTTTGTTATCCAATCCCATTTTCCAAACTAGCCAATATAAGTAATAGTAAATATGAGAAACTTGTCACTATTCATTGGACTTCAAAACCATGTTAATGTTATAGTTGATACAAGTTATGAGGATTATTAGTTTAGTCTTTCCAATTCATTATGTGTTGAATTGTTTTTTTAATTAAATCATTCGACGTTTGTGTAACTAAATTTTACACTAGATGCGAGTATATTGAATGTAATCAAGAAAACATTTAACTTTTATTTGATTGGGTGCACCTGGCCCAAGCAGAAGTGCAACACAAGGGCGATACTCGAAGACCCCAGCAGCAAGCTACCGTGACGGGTCTTCCCCCGAATAAATTAATTTAATATCATGTGAGCCAATATCCCACGTATCAGATATTAAACTAATAAGAATAGATACTACACTTGATCTTAGCCAAAAGGCAGAGAAAGGTATGCCTATTCTTGTTCATCGGCTCTACTTTTATACACTCACGCCTAAGTTTTCCTAGCCGTCATCGACTGATGTGGAACCAAATGTCTCTATATAATTTTTTTTATTATCTTTCAAACCAAAAGACGCAACAATAAAATATTGGAGAATAAACCTTTTCCCTCATGTTTTTAAACCATCCACGCCTTAAAAAGCTCACAATCCATTTGAGCTATTTTCACTCTAATGTAATTGTTAAGATTTCTCAAATTTGAAGAAAATAGAAAACATTTTACCTAACAAGTTAGTGCTTAGTTGTTTCAAATATTTTACACAATAAAACACATTTTCTCGTACTAAAATCTCTCGAATTTCAAAACTCTTTCATTTGTCACCAGTCTCTTCAAAAGAACCAGCCAAAGAATAAATTTGTGTCTTTACATAATTAAATAGTACCAAACCACTTTTCACCGTGATACTTCATTATTTATCATTCTAGTCATTTCTAATGATTGAGGGGTGGAGATTTTGTTATCCAATCCCATTTTCCAAACTAGCCAATATAAGTAATAGTAATTATACGAAACTTGTCACTATTCATTGGACTTAAAAGTCGTGTTAATGTTATAGTTGATACAAGTTATGAGGATTATTAGTTTAGTCTTTCCAATTCATTATGTGTTGAATTGTTGTTTTAATTAAATCATTCGACGTTTGTGTAAATAATTTTACACTAGATGCGAGTATATTGAATGTAATCAAGAAAACATTTAACTTTTATTTGATTGGGTGCACCTGGCCCAAGCAGAAGTGCAACACAAGGGCGACACTCGAAGACCCCAGCAGCAAGCTACCGTGACGGGTCTTCCCCCGAATAAATTAATTTAATATCATGTGAGCCAATATCCCACGTATCAGATATTAAACTAATAAGAATAGATACTACACTTGATCTTAGCCAAAAGGCAGAGAAAGGTATGCCTATTCTTGTTCATCGGCTCTACTTTTATACACTCACGCCTAAGTTTTCCTAGCCGTCATCGACTGATGTGGAACCAAATGTCTCTATATAATTTTTTTTATTATCTTTCAAACCAAAAGACGCAACAATAAAATATTGGAGAATAAACCTTTTCCCTCATGTTTTTAAACCATCCACGCCTTAAAAAGCTCACAATCCATTTGAGCTATTTTCACTCTAATGTAATTGTTAAGATTTCTCAAATTTGAAGAAAATAGAAAACATTTTACCTAACAAGTTAGTGCTTAGTTGTTTCAAATATTTTACACAATAAAACACATTTTCTCGTACTAAAATCTCTCGAATTTCAAAACTCTTTCATTTGTCACCAGTCTCTTCAAAAGAACCAGCCAAAGAATAAATTTGTGTCTTTACATAATTAAATAGTACCAAACCACTTTTCACGGTGATAATTCATTATTTATCATTCTAGTCATTTCTAATGATTGAGGGGTGGAGATTTTGTTATCCAATCCCATTTTCAAACTAGCCAATATAAGTAATAGTAATTATACGAAACTTGTCACTATTCATTGGACTTAAAAGCCGTGTTAATGTTATAGTTGATACAAGTTATGAGGATTATTAGTTTAGTCTTTCAAATTCATTATGTGTTGAATTATTGTTTTAATTAAATCATTCGACGTTTGTGTAAATAATTTTACACTAGATGCGAGTATATTGAATGTAATTAAGAAAACATTTAACTTTTATTTTATTGGGTGCACCTGGCCCAAGCAGAAGTGCAACACAAGGGCGATACTCGAAGACCCCAGCAGCAAGCTACCGTGACGAGTCTTCCCCCGAATAAATTAATTTAATATCATGTGAGCCAATATCCCACGTATCAGATATTAAACTAATAAGAATAGATACTACACTTGATCTTAGCCAAAAGGCAGAGAAAGGTATGCCTATTCTTGTTCATCGGCTCTACTTTTATACACTCACGCCTAAGTTTTCCTAGCCGTCATCGACTGATGTGGAACCAAATGTCTCTATATAATTTTTTTATTATCTTTCAAACCAAAAGACGCAACAATAAAATATTGGAGAATAAACCTTTTCCCTCATGTTTTTAAACCATCCACGCCTTAAAAAGCTCACAATCCATTTGAGCTATTTTCACTCTAATGTAATTGTTAAGATTTCTCAAATTTGAAGAAAATAGAAAACATTTTACCTAACAAGTTAGTGCTTAGTTGTTTCAAATATTTTACACAATAAAACACATTTTCTCGTACTAAAATCTCTCGAATTTCAAAACTCTTTCATTTGTCACCAGTCTCTTCAAAAGAACCAGCCAAAGAATAAATTTGTGTCTTTACATAATTAAATAGTACCAAACCACTTTTCACCGTGATACTTCATTATTTATCATTCTAGTCATTTCTAATGATTGAGGGGTGGAGATTTTGTTATCCAACCCCATTTTCCAAACTAGCCAATCTAAGTAATAGTAAATATACGAAACTTGTCACTATTCATTGGACTTCAAAGCCGTGTTAATGTTATAGTTGATACAAGTTATAAGGATTATTAGTTTAGTCTTTCCAATTCATTATGTGTTGAATTGTTTCTTTAATTAAATCATTCAACGTTTGTGTAAATATAATTACACTAGATGCGAGTATATTGAATACAATCAAGAAAACATTTAAATTTGATTTAATTGGGTGCGTCTGGCCCAAGCAGAAGTGCAACACAAGGGCGACACTCGAAGACCCTAGCAAGAAGCTACCGTGACAGGTCTTCTCCCCGAAAAAATTAATTTAATATCATGTGAGTCAATGTCCCACGTATCAGATATTAAACTGATAAGAACAGATACTACACTTGATCTTAGCCAAAAGGCCGAGAAAGGTATGCCTATTCATGTTCATCGGCTCTACTTTTATACACTCACATCTATGTTTTCCTAGCCGTCATCGACTGATGTGGAACCAAATGTCTCTATATAATTTGTTTTATTATCTTTCAAACCAAAAGACGCAACAATAAAATATTGGAGAATAAACCTTTTCCCTCATGTTTTTAAACCATCCACGCCTTAAAAAGCTCACAATCTATTTGAGCTATTTTCACTCTAATGTAATTGTTAAGATTTCTCAAATTTGAAGAAAATAGAAAACATTTTACCTAACAAGTTAGTGCTTAGTTGTTTCAAATATTTTACACAATAAAACACATTTTCTCGTACTAAAATCTCTCGAATTTCAAAACTCTTTCATTTGTCACCAGTCTCCTCAAAAGAACCAGCCAAAGAATAAATTTGTGTCTTTACATAATTAAATAGTACCAAACCACTTTTCACCGTGATACTTCCTTATTTATCATTCTAGTCATTTCTAATGATTGAGGGGTGGAGATTTTGTTATCCAATCCCATTTTCCAAACTAGCCAATATAAGTAATAGTAATTATACGAAACTTGTCACTATTCATTGGACTTAAAAGTCGTGTTAATGTTATAGTTGATACAAGTTATGAGGATTATTAGTTTAGTCTTTCAAATTCATTATGTGTTGAATTATTGTTTTAATTAAATCATTCGACGTTTGTGTAAATAATTTTACACTAGATGCGAGTATATTGAATGTAATCAAGAAAACATTTAACTTTTATTTTATTGGGTGCACCTGGCCCAAGCAGAAGTGCAACACAAGGGCGATACTCGAAGACCCCAGCAGCAAGCTACCGTGACGAGTCTTCCCCCGAATAAATTAATTTAATATCATGTGAGCCAATATCCCACGTATCAGATATTAAACTAATAAGAATAGATACTACACTTGATCTTAGCCAAAAGGCAGAGAAAGGTATGCCTATTCTTGTTCATCGGCTCTACTTTTATACACTCACGCCTAAGTTTTCCTAGCCGTCATCGACTGATGTGGAACCAAATGTCTCTATATAATTTGTTTTATTATCTTTCAAACCAAAAGACGCAACAATAAAATATTGGAGAATAAACCTTTTCCCTCATGTTTTTAAACCATCCACGCCTTAAAAAGCTCACAATCCATTTGAGCTATTTTCACTCTAATGTAATTGTTAAGATTTCTCAATTTGAAGAAAATAGAAAACATTTTACCTAACAAGTTAGTGCTTAGTTGTTTCAAATATTTTACACAATAAAACACATTTTCTCGTACTAAAATCTCTCGAATTTCAAAACTCTTTCATTTGTCACCAGTCTCTTCAAAAGAACCAGCCAAAGAATAAATTTGTGTCTTTACATAATTAAATAGTACCAAACCACTTTTCACCGTGATACTTCCTTATTTATCATTCTAGTCATTTCTAATGATTGAGGGGTGGAGATTTTGTTATCCAATCCCATTTTCCAAACTAGCCAATATAAGTAATAGTAATTATACGAAACTTGTCACTATTCATTGGACTTAAAAGCCGTGTTAATGTTATAGTTGATACAAGTTATGAGGATTATTAGTTTAGTCTTTCAAATTCATTATGTGTTGAATTATTGTTTTAATTAAATCATTCGACGTTTGTGTAAATAATTTTACACTAGATGCGAGTATATTGAATGTAATCAAGAAAACATTTAACTTTTATTTGATTGGGTGCACCTGGCCCAAGCAGAAGTGCAACACAAGGGCGATACTCGAAGACCCCAGCAGCAAGCTACCGTGACGAGTCTTCCCCCGAATAAATTAATTTAATATCATGTGAGCCAATATCCCACGTATCAGATATTAAACTAATAAGAATAGATACTACACTTGATCTTAGCCAAAAGGCAGAGAAAGGTATGCCTATTCTTGTTCATCGGCTCTACTTTTATACACTCACGCCTAAGTTTTCCTAGCCGTCATCGACTGATGTGGAACCAAATGTCTCTATATAATTTTTTTTATTATCTTTCAAACCAAAAGACGCAACAATAAAATATTGGAGAATAAACCTTTTCCCTCATGTTTTTAAACCATCCACGCCTTAAAAAGCTCACAATCCATTTGAGCTATTTTCACTCTAATGTAATTGTTAAGATTTCTCAAATTTGAAGAAAATAGAAAACATTTTACCTAACAAGTTAGTGCTTAGTTGTTTCAAATATTTTACACAATAAAACACATTTTCTCGTACTAAAATCTCTCGAATTTCAAAACTCTTTCATTTGTCACCAGTCTCTTCAAAAGAACCAGCCAAAGAATAAATTTGTGTCTTTACATAATTAAATAGTACCAAACCACTTTTCACCGTGATACTTCATTATTTATCATTCTAGTCATTTCTAATGATTGAGGGGTGGAGATTTTGTTATCCAATCCCATTTTCCAAACTAGCCAATATAAGTAATAGTAAATATACGAAACTTGTCACTATTCATTGGACTTCAAAGCCGTATTAATGTTATCGTTGATACAAGTTATGAGGATTATTAGTTTAGTCTTTCCAATTCATTATGTGTTGAATTGTTGTTTTAATTAAATCATTCGACGTTTGTGTAAATAATATTACACTAGATGCGAGTATATTAAATGCAATAAAGAAAACATTTAACTTTTATTTAATTGATGCACCTGGCCCAAGCAGAAGTGCAACACAAGGGCGACACTCGAAGACCCCAGCAGCAAGCTACCGTGACGGGTCTTCCCCGAATAAATTAATTTAATATCATGTGAGCCAATATCCCACGTATCAGATATTAAACTAATAAGAATAGATACTACACTTGATCTTAGCCAAAAGGCAGAGAAAGGTATGCCTATTCTTGTTCATCGGCTCTACTTTTATACACTCACATCTAAGTTTTCCTAGCCGTCATCGACTGATGTGGAACCAAATGTCTCTATATAATTTTTTTCATTATCTTTCAAACCAAAAGACGCAACAATAAAATATTGGAGAATAAACCTTTTCCCTCATGTTTTTAAACCATCCACGCCTTAAAAAGCTCACAATCCATTTGAGCTATTTTCACTCTAATGTAATTGTTAAGATTTCTCAAATTTGAAGAAAATAGAAAACATTTTACCTAACAAGTTAGTGCTTAGTTGTTTCAAATATTTTACACAATAAAACACATTTTCTCGTACTAAAATCTCTCGAATTTCAAAACTCTTTCATTTGTCACCAGTCTCTTCAAAAGAACCAGCCAAAGAATAAATTTGTGTCTTTACATAATTAAATAGTACCAAACCACTTTTCACCGTGATACTTCATTATTTATCATTCTAGTCATTTCTAATGATTGAGGGGTGGAGATTTTGTTATCCAATCCCATTTTCCAAACTAGCCAATATAAGTAATAGTAATATACGAAACTTGTCACTATTCATTGGACTTAAAAGCCGTGTTAATGTTATAGTTGATACAAGTTATGAGGATTATTAGTTTAGTCTTTCCAATTCATTATGTGTTGAATTATTGTTTTAATTAAATCATTCGACGTTTGTGTAAATAATTTTACACTAGATGCGAGTATATTGAATGTAATTAAAAAAAACATTTAACTTTATTTTATTGGGTGCACCTGGCCCAAGCAGAAGTGCAACACAAGGGCGATACTCGAAGACCCCAGCAGCAAGCTACCGTGACGAGTCTTCCCCCGAATAAATTAATTTAATATCATGTGAGCCAATATCCCACGTATCAGATATTAACTAATAGAATAGATACTACACTTGATCTTAGCCAAAAGGCAGAGAAAGGTATGCCTATTCTTGTTCATCGGCTCTACTTTTATACACTCACGCCTAAGTTTTCCTAGCCTTCGTCGACCGATGTGGGACCAAATGTCTCTATATAATTTTTTTCATTATCTTTCAAAACCAAAAAACACAACAATAAAATATTGGAGAATAAACTTTTTCCCTCATGTTTTTAAACCATCCACGCCTTAAAAAGCTCACAATCCATTTGAGCTATTTTCACTCCAATGTAATTGTTAAGATTTCTCCAATGTGAAGAAAATAGAAAACATTTTACCTAACAAGTTAGTGCTTAGTTGTTTCAAATATTTTACACAATAAAACACATTTTCTCGTACTAAAATCTCTCGAATTTCAAAACTCTTTCATTTGTCACCAGTCTCCTCAAAAGAACCAGCCAAAGAATAAATTTGTGTCTTTACATAATTAAATAGTACCAAACCACTTTTCACCGTGATACTTCATTATTTATCATTCTAGTCATTTCTAATGATTGAGGGGTGGAGATTTTGTTATCCAACCCCATTTTTTCAAACTAGCCAATATAAGTAATAGTAAATATGAGAAACTTGTCACTATTCATTGGACTTCAAAACCATGTTAATGTTATAGTTGATACAAGTTATGAGGATTATTAGTTTAGTCTTTCCAATTCATTATGTGTTGAATTATTGTTTTAATTAAATCATTCGACGTTTGTGTAAATAATTTACACTAGATGCGAGTATATTGAATGTAATCAAGAAAACATTTAACTTTTATTTTATTGGGTGCACCTGGCCCAAGCAGAAGTGCAACACAAGGGCGACACTCGAAGACCCCAGCAGCAAGCTACCGTGACGGGTCTTCCCCCGAAAAAATTAATTTAATATCATGTGAGCCAATAGCCCACGTATCAGATATTAAACTAATAAGAATAGATACTACACTTGATCTTAGCCAAAAGGCAGAGAAAGGTATGCCTATTCTTGTTCATCGGCTCTACTTTTATACACTCACATCTAAGTTTTCCTAGCCGTCATCGACCGATGTGGGACCAAATGTCTCTATATAATTTTTTTCATTATCTTTCAAACCAAAAGACGCAACAATAAAATATTGGAGAATAAACATTTTCCCTCATGTTTTTAAACCATCCACGCCTTAAAAAGCTCACAATCCATTTGAGTTATTTTCACTCCAATGTAATTGTTAAGATTTCTCAAATGTGAAGAAAATAGAAAACATTTTACCTAACAAGTTAGTGCTTAGTTGTTTCAAATATTTTACACAATAAAACACATTTTCTCGTACTAAAATCTCTCGAATTTCAAAACTCTTTCATTTGTCACCAGTCTCTTCAAAAGAACCAGCCAAAGAATAAATTTGTGTCTTTACATAATTAAATAGTACCAAACCACTTTTCACCGTGATACTTCATTATTTATCATTCTAGTCATTTCTAATGATTGAGGGGTGGAGATTTTGTTATCCAACCCCATTTTCCAAACTAGCCAATATAAGTAATAGTAAATATACGAAACTTGTCACTATTCATTGGACTTCAAAGTCGTGTTAATGTTATAGTTGATACAAGTTATGAGGATTATTAGTTTAGTCTTTCCAATTCATTATGTGTTGAATTGTTGTTTTAATTAAATCATTCGACGTTTGTGTAAATAATATTACACTAGATGCGAGTATATTGAATGCAATCAAGAAAACATTTAACTTTGATTTAATTGGGTGTGTCTGGCCCAAGCAGAAGTGCAACACAAGGGCGACACTCGAAGACCCCAGCAGCAAGCTACCGTGACGGGTCTTCCCCCGAAAAAATTAATTTAATATCATGTGAGCCAATGACCCACGTATCAGATATTAAACTGATAAGAATAGATACTACACTTGATCTTAGCCAAAAGGCCGAGAAAGGTATGCCTATTCTTGTTCATCGGCTCTACTTTTATACACTCACATCTAAGTTTTCCTAGCCGTCATCGACTGATGTGGGACCAAATGTCTCTATATAATTTTTTTCATTATCTTTCAAACCAAAAGACGCAACAATAAAATATTGGAGAATAAACTTTTTCCCTCATGTTTTTAAACCATCCACGCCTTAAAAAGCTCACAATCCATTTGAGCTATTTTCACTCCAATGTAATTGTTAAGATTTCTCCAATGTGAAGAAAATAGAAAACATTTTACCTAACAAGTTAGTGCTTAGTTGTTTCAAATATTTTACACAATAAAACACATTTTCTCGTACTAAAATCTCTCGAATTTCAAAACTCTTTCATTTGTCACCAGTCTCCTCAAAAGAACCAGCCAAAGAATAAATTTGTGTCTTTACATAATTAAATAGTACCAAACCACTTTTCACCGTGATAGTTCATTATTTATCATTCTAGTCATTTCTAATGATTGAGGGGTGGAGATTTTGTTATCCAACCCCATTTTCCAAACTAGCCAATCTAAGTAATAGTAAATATACGAAACTTGTCACTATTCATTGGACTTCAAAGCCATATTAATGTTATAGTTGATACAAGTTATGAGGATTATTAGTTTAGTCTTTCCAATTCATTATGTGTTGAATTGTTGTTTTAATTAAATCATTCGACGTTTGTGTAAATAATATTACACTAGATGCGAGTATATTGAATGCAATCAAGAAAACATTTAACTTTGATTTAATTGGGTGTGTCTGGCCCAAGCAGAAGTGCAACACAAGGGCGACACTCGAAGACCCCAGCAGCAAGCTACCGTGACGGGTCTTCCTACAAAAAATTTAATTTAATATCATGTGAGCCAATGGCCCACGTATCAGATATTAAACTGATAAGAATAGATACTACACTTGATCTTAGCCAAAAGGCAGAGAAAGGTATGCCTATTCTTGTTCATCGGCTCTACTTTTATACACTCGAGCCTATGTTTTCCTAGCCGTCATCGACTGATGTGGAACCAAATGTCTCTATATAATTTTTTTTATTATCTTTCAAACCAAAAGACGCAACAATAAAATATTGGAGAATAAACCTTTTCCCTCATGTTTTTAAACCATCCACGCCTTAAAAAGCTCACAATCCATTTGAGCTATTTTCACTCTAATGTAATTGTTAAGATTTCTCAAATTTGAAGAAAATAGAAAACATTTTACCTAACAAGTTAGTGCTTAGTTGTTTCAAATATTTTACACAATAAAACACATTTTCTCGTACTAAAATCTCTCGAATTTCAAAACTCTTTCATTTGTCACCAGTCTCCTCAAAAGAACCAGCCAAAGAATAAATTTGTGTCTTTACATAATTAAATAGTACCAAACCACTTTTCACCGTGATAATTCATTATTTATCATTCTAGTCATTTCTAATGATTGAGGGGTGGAGATTTTGTTATCCAATCCCATTTTTTCAAACTAGCCAATATAAGTAATAGTAAATATACGAAACTTGTCACTATTCATTGGACTTCAAAGCCGTGTTAATGTTATAGTTGATACAAGTTATGAGGATTATTAGTTTAGTCTTTCCAATTCATTATGTGTTGAATTATTGTTTTAATTAAATCATTCGACGTTTGTGTAAATAATATTACACTAGATGCGAGTATATTGAATGCAATAAAGAAAACATTTAACTTTGATTTAATTGGGTGCGTCTGGCCCAAGCTAAAGTGCAACACAAGGGCGACACTCGAAGACCCCAGCAGCAAGCTACTTTGATAGGTCTTCCCCCGAAAAAATTAATTTAATATCATGTGAGCCAATGGCCCACGTATCAGATATTAAACTGATAAGAACAGATACTACACTTGATCTTAGCCAAAAGGCCGAGAAAGGTATGCCTATTCTTGTTCATCGGCTCTACTTTTATACACTCACGCCTAAGTTTTCCTAGCCGTCATCGACTGATGTGGAACCAAATGTCTCTATATAATTTTTTTATTATCTTTCAAACCAAAAGACGCAACAATAAAATATTGGAGAATAAACCTTTTCCCTCATGTTTTTAAACCATCCACGCCTTAAAAAGCTCACAATCCATTTGAGCTATTTTCACTCTAATGTAATTGTTAAGATTTCTCAAATTTGAAGAAAATAGAAAACATTTTACCTAACAAGTTAGTGCTTAGTTGTTTCAAATATTTTACACAATAAAACACATTTTCTCGTACTAAAATCTCTCGAATTTCAAAACTCTTTCATTTGTCACCAGTCTCTCAAAAGAACCAGCCAAAGAATAAATTTGTGTCTTTACATAATTAAATAGTACCAAACCACTTTTCACCGTGATACTTCATTATTTATCATTCTAGTCATTTCTAATGATTGAGGGGTGGAGATTTTGTTATCCAATCCCATTTTCCAAACTAGCCAATATAAGTAATAGTAATATACGAAACTTGTCACTATTCATTGGACTTAAAAGTCGTGTTAATGTTATAGTTGATACAAGTTATGAGGATTATTAGTTTAGTCTTTCAAATTCATTACGTGTTGAATTATTGTTTTAATTAAATCATTCGACGTTTGTGTAAATAATTTTACACTAGATGCGAGTATATTGAATGTAATTAAGAAAACATTTAACTTTTATTTGATTGGGTGCACCTGGCCCAAGCAGAAGTGCAACACAAGGGCGATACTTGAAGACCCCAGCAGCAAGCTACCGTGACGAGTCTTCCCCCGAATAAATTAATTTAATATCATGTGAGCCAATATCCCACGTATCAGATATTAAACTAATAAGAATAGATACTACACTTGATCTTAGCCAAAAGGCAGAGAAAGGTATGCCTATTCTTGTTCATCGGCTCTACTTTTATACACTCACGCCTAAGTTTTCCTAGCCGTCATCGACTGATGTGGAACCAAATGTCTCTATATAATTTTTTTATTATCTTTCAAACCAAAAGACGCAACAATAAAATATTGGAGAATAAACCTTTTCCCTCATGTTTTTAAACCATCCACGCCTTAAAAAGCTCACAATCCATTTGAGCTATTTTCACTCTAATGTAATTGTTAAGATTTCTCAAATTTGAAGAAAATAGAAAACATTTTACCTAACAAGTTAGTGCTTAGTTGTTTCAAATATTTTACACAATAAAACACATTTTCTCGTACTAAAATCTCTCGAATTTCAAAACTCTTTCATTTGTCACCAGTCTCTTCAAAAGAACCAGCCAAAGAATAAATTTGTGTCTTTACATAATTAAATAGTACCAAACCACTTTTCACCGTGATACTTCATTATTTATCATTCTAGTCATTTCTAATGATTGAGGGGTGGAGATTTTGTTATCCAATCCCATTTTCCAAACTAGCCAATATAAGTAATAGTAATTATACGAAACTTGTCACTATTCATTGGACTTCAAAGCCGTGTTAATGTTATAGTTGATACAAGTTATGAGGATTATTAGTTTAGTCTTTCCAATTCATTATGTGTTGAATTGTTGTTTTAATTAAATCATTCGACGTTTGTGTAAATAATATTACACTAGATGCGAGTATATTGAATGTAATCAAGAAAACATTTAACTTTTATTTGATTGGGTGCACCTGGCCCAAGCAGAAGTGCAACACAAGGGCGACACTCGAAGACCCCAGCAGCAAGCTACCGTGACGGGTCTTCCCCCGAAAAAATTAATTTAAAATCATGTGAGCCAATATCCCACGTATCAGATATTAAACTAATAAGAATAGATACTACACTTGATCTTAGCCAAAAGGCAGAGAAAGGTATGCCTATTCTTGTTCATCGGCTCTACTTTTATACACTCACGCCTAAGTTTTCCTAGCCGTCATCGACTGATGTGGAACCAAATGTCTCTATATAATTTTTTTATTATCTTTCAAACCAAAAGACGCAACAATAAAATATTGGAGAATAAACCTTTTCCCTCATGTTTTTAAACCATCCACGCCTTAAAAAGCTCACAATCCATTTGAGCTATTTTCACTCTAATGTAATTGTTAAGATTTCTCAAATTTGAAGAAAATAGAAAACATTTTACCTAACAAGTTAGTGCTTAGTTGTTTCAAATATTTTACACAATAAAACACATTTTCTCGTACTAAAATCTCTCGAATTTCAAAACTCTTTCATTTGTCACTAGTCTCTTCAAAAGAACCAGCCAAAGAATAAATTTGTGTCTTTACATAATTAAATAGTACCAAACCACTTTTCATGTGATACTTCATTATTTATCATTCTAGTCATTTCTAATGATTGAGGGGTGGAGATTTTGTTATCCAATCCCATTTTCAAACTAGCCAATATAAGTAATAGTAATTATACGAAACTTGTCACTATTCATTGGACTTAAAAGCCGTGTTAATGTTATAGTTGATACAAGTTATGAGGATTATTAGTTTAGTCTTTCAAATTCATTATGTGTTGAATTATTGTTTTAATTAAATCATTCGACGTTTGTGTAAATAATTTTACACTAGATGCGAGTATATTGAATGTAATCAAGAAAACATTTAACTTTTATTTGATTGGGTGCACCTGGCCCAAGCAGAAGTGCAACACAAGGGCGATACTCGAAGACCCCAGCAGCAAGCTACCGTGACGAGTCTTCCCCCGAATAAATTAATTTAATATCATGTGAGCTAATATCCCACGTATCAGATATTAAACTAATAAGAATAGATACTACACTTGATCTTAGCCAAAAGGCAGAGAAAGGTATGCCTATTCTTGTTCATCGGCTCTACTTTTATACACTCACGCCTAAGTTTTCCTAGCCGTCATCGACTGATGTGGAACCAAATGTCTCTATATAATTTGTTTTATTATCTTTCAAACCAAAAGACGCAACAATAAAATATTGGAGAATAAACCTTTTCCCTCATGTTTTTAAACCATCCACGCCTTAAAAAGCTCACAATCCATTTGAGCTATTTTCACTCTAATGTAATTGTTAAGATTTCTCAAATTTGAAGAAAATAGAAAACATTTTACCTAACAAGTTAGTGCTTAGTTGTTTCAAATATTTTACACAATAAAACACATTTTCTCGTACTAAAATCTCTCGAATTTCAAAACTCTTTCATTTGTCACCAGTCTCTTCAAAAGAACCAGCCAAAGAATAATTTTGTGTCTTTACATAATTAAATAGTACCAAACCACTTTTCACCGTGATACTTCCTTATTTATCATTCTAGTCATTTCTAATGATTGAGGGGTGGAGATTTTGTTATCCAATCCCATTTTTATAACTAGCCAATATAAGTAATAGTAATTATACGAAACTTGTCACTATTCATTGGACTTAAAAGCCGTGTTAATGTTATAGTTGATACAAGTTATGAGGATTATTAGTTTAGTCTTTCCAATTCATTATGTGTTGAATTATTGTTTTAATTAAATCATTCGACGTTTGTGTAAATAATTTTACACTAGATGCGAGTATATTGAATGTAATCAAGAAAACATTTAACTTTGATTTAATTGAATGCGTCTGGCCCAAGCAAAAGTGCAACACAAGGGCGACACTCGAAGACCCCAGCAGCAAGCTACCGTGACGAGTCTTCCCCCCAAAAAATTAATTTAATATCATGTGAGCCAATGGTCCACGTATCAGATATTAAACTAATAAGAACAGATACTACACTTGATCTTAGCCAAAAGGCAGAGAAAGGTATGCCTATTCTTGTTCATCGGCTCTACTTTTATACACGCACATCTAAGTTTTCCTAGTTGTCATCGACCGATGTAGGACCAAATGTCTCTATATAATTGTTTTCATTATCTTTCAAAACCAAAAGATGCAACAATAAAATATTGGAGAATAAACCTTTTCCCTCATGTTTTTAAACCATCCACGCCTTAAAAAGCTCACAATCCATTTGAGCTATTTTCACTCTAATGTAATTGTTAAGATTTCTCCAATGTGAAGAAAATAGAAAACATTTTACCTAACAAGTTAGTGCTTAGTTGTTTCAAATATTTTACACAATAAAACACATTTTCTCGTACTAAAATCTCTCGAATTTCAAAACTCTTTCATTTGTCACCAGTCTCTTCAAAAGAACCAGCCAAAGAATAAATTTGTGTCTTTACATAATTAAATAGTACCAAACCACTTTTCACCGTGATACTTCATTATTTATCATTCTAGTCATTTCTAATGATTGAGGGGTGGAGATTTTGTTATCCAATCCCATTTTCCAAACTAGTCAATATAAGTAATAGTAATTATACGAAACTTGTCACTATTCATTGGACTTAAAAGTCGTGTTAATGTTATAGTTGATACAAGTTATGAGGATTATTAGTTTAGTCTTTCAAATTCATTATGTGTTGAATTATTGTTTTAATTAAATCATTCGACGTTTGTGTAAATAATTTTACACTAGATGCGAGTATATTGAATGTAATCAAGAAAACATTTAACTTTTATTTGATTGGGTGCACCTGGCCCAAGCAGAAGTGCAACACAAGGGCGATACTCGAAGACCCCAGCAGCAAGCTACCGTGACGAGTCTTCCCCCGAATAAATTAATTTAATATCATGTGAGCCAATATCCCACGTATCAGATATTAAACTAATAAGAATAGATACTACACTTGATCTTAGCCAAAAGGCAGAGAAAGGTATGCCTATTCTTGTTCATCGGCTCTACTTTTATACACTCACGCCTAAGTTTTCCTAGCCGTCATCGACTGATGTGGAACCAAATGTCTCTATATAATTTTTTTATTATCTTTCAAACCAAAAGACGCAACAATAAAATATTGGAGAATAAACCTTTTCCCTCATGTTTTTAAACCATCCACGCCTTAAAAAGCTCACAATCCATTTGAGTTATTTTCACTCTAATGTAATTGTTAAGATTTCTCAAATTTGAAGAAAATAGAAAACATTTTACCTAACATGTTAGTGCTTAGTTGTTTCAAATATTTTACACAATAAAACACATTTTCTCGTACTAAAATCTCTCGAATTTCAAAACTCTTTCATTTGTCACCAGTCTCTTCAAAAGAACCAGCCAAAGAATAAATTTGTGTCTTTACATAATTAAATAGTACCAAACCACTTTTCACGGTGATACTTCATTATTTATCATTCTAGTCATTTCTAATGATTGAGGGGTGGAGATTTTGTTATCCAATCCCATTTTCAAACTAGCCAATATAAGTAATAGTAATTATACGAAACTTGTCACTATTCATTGGACTTAAAAGCCGTGTTAATGTTATAGTTGATACAAGTTATGAGGATTATTAGTTTAGTCTTTCCAATTCATTATGTGTTGAATTATTGTTTTAATTAAATCATTCGACGTTTGTGTAAATAATTTACACTAGATGCGAGTATATTGAATGTAATCAAGAAAACATTTAACTTTTATTTGATTGGGTGCACCTGGCCCAAGCAGAAGTGCAACACAAGGGCGATACTCGAAGACCCCAGCAGCAAGCTACCGTGACGAGTCTTCCCCCGAATAAATTAATTTAATATCATGTGAGCCAATATCCCACGTATCAGATATTAAACTAATAAGAATAGATACTACACTTGATCTTAGCCAAAAGGCAGAGAAAGGTATGCCTATTCTTGTTCATCGGCTCTACTTTTATACACTCACGCCTAAGTTTTCCTAGCCGTCATCGACTGATGTGGAACCAAATGTCTCTATATAATTTTTTTATTATCTTTCAAACCAAAAGACGCAACAATAAAATATTGGAGAATAAACCTTTTCCCTCATGTTTTTAAACCATCCACGCCTTAAAAAGCTCACAATCCATTTGAGCTATTTTCACTCTAATGTAATTGTTAAGATTTCTCAAATTTGAAGAAAATAGAAAACATTTTACCTAACAAGTTAGTGCTTAGTTGTTTCAAATATTTTACACAATAAAACACATTTTCTCGTACTAAAATCTCTCGAATTTCAAAACTCTTTCATTTGTCACCAGTCTCTTCAAAAGAACCAGCCAAAGAATAAATTTGTGTCTTTACATAATTAAATAGTACCAAACCACTTTTCACCGTGATACTTCATTATTTATCATTCTAGTCATTTCTAATGATTGAGGGGTGGAGATTTTGTTATCCAATCCCATTTTCAAACTAGCCAATATAAGTAATAGTAATTATACGAAACTTGTCACTATTCATTGGACTTAAAAGCCGTGTTAATGTTATAGTTGATACAAGTTATGAGGATTATTAGTTTAGTCTTTCAAATTCATTACGTGTTGAATTATTGTTTTAATTAAATCATTCGACGTTTGTGTAAATAATTTTACACTAGATGCGAGTATATTGAATGTAATTAAGAAAACATTTAACTTTTATTTGATTGGGTGCACCTGGCCCAAGCAGAAGTGCAACACAAGGGCGATACTCGAAGACCCCAGCAGCAAGCTACCGTGACGAGTCTTTTGGCGAAACAATTAATTTAATATCATTTGAAACAATGGCCCACGTATCAGATATTAAACTGATAAGAACAAATACTACACTTGATCTTAGCCAAAAGGTCGAGAAAGGTATGCATATTCTTGTTCATCAGCTCTACTTTTATACACTCACATCTAAGTTTTTCATTATTTTTCTAACCAAAAGACGCAACAATAAAATATTGGAGAATAAACCTTTTCCCTCATGTTTTTAAACCATAAAAGCCTTAAAAAGCTCACAATCCATATGAGCTATTTTCACTCCAATTTAATTGTTAAGATTTCTCCAATGTGTAGATAATAGAAAACATTTTACCTAACAAGTTAGTTGTTAGGATCAACTTTATCGATACAGACGAGGCCTGGCTAAGGATGAAGGCTTATGAAAAACAGTTTGAAAGAAATCCTGTTAAGGATTTAATTCCCTTTCTATTCTACGCAAACTTGTGTAAACTCTTGAAACAGATTCAGGGCGGAATTGTTTACATGGGTTTGAAGCACAAGATGAAAAATAATAAGATGACAGAAAATAAAGAACACAACAGTTTGTTTATGGATATTCGGAGAAACTCTCCTACTTCACCCCTTCTTCCAACCACCGGAAGGATACACTATATGATAAGAATCAAATACAGTTTACACACACTAAGCTCACTATTGAACATAACACTTTCTGTTCAATTACAAGAAGATGAAGAATATCACTCAGCTAATGGTGTTTTGATTTTAGCTCTCTCTCTCGATTCACACACAGTACAATCAGAAAGAAGCTTCAAGAAAGTAAGTTAAGTAAGCAAGATGATTGAGTAGTCTCTCTCTGCAAAATCAAAATACTTGTTCGTTGTATGATACTTCGGGTGATTGTCCGTTGCTCTAAGGATTGGTTAAATACTGATCAGGAGCTAACGGTCGAATCTTCAAGAGTGATACGTGGCGCTCTTCCATTGGAAAGCCTCCATTGTCCACAGCATGTTCTGAGCACAACGATCGTGGCCGTACCGAACTGGTAGTGCGCCGAATATCCACCAGGGATGTACCTGCAAAACGGGTAATGTGAGAAAAATTCTCTTACGTGGAATTCCTTGATTGGATGCATATAGCTGTTGTACTAATCTTCACAGGAAAGTGGAGCAGAAATAGGGTACAACTATAGCACGTGGGTAGGAGAAATGCTAGATTCAAGCGTACTGCTTGAATTAGAGCATTAGACTTATTTTAGTTAGACGGATCAGTCTAATGAAATAAGTCAACTCCTTCAATGAAAAACGTCTATTAGACTGCCTGGTCTAATGTACTTAGACTCGCGTCTAATATCAATAACCATTAGACGGGTACGTCTAACTCCACTGAGTTAGACTACCACATCTAATTCCGGTTCTACCTTAGACTTGTCTGAAGGAGTTAGACTCACGTTTAACTTTCAATAATTAGACAACCCGTCTAATTATAATAACCATTAGACCGGTACGTCTAACTCCACTGAGTTAGACTACCATGTCTAATTCCTGTTCTACCTCAGACTTGTCTGAAGGAGTTAGACCCACGTCTAACTTTCAATTAATTAGACAACCCGTCTAATTATAATAACCATTAGACCGATACGTCTAACTCCACTGAGTTAGACTACCACGTCTAATTCCGGTTCTACCTCAGACTTGTCTGAAGGAGTTAGACCCACGTCTAACTTTCAATTAATTAGACAACTCGTCTAATTATAATAACCATTAGACTGGTACGTCTAACTCCACTGAGTTAGACTACCACGTCTAATTCCGGTTCTACCTCAGACTTGTCTGAAGGAGTTAGACCCACGTCTAACTTTCAATTAATTAGACAACCCGTCTAATTATAATAACCATTAGACTGGTACGTCTAACTCCACTAACTTAGACTACCACGTCTAATTCCGCGTATTTATTAGACTACCCGTCTAATTCTTTACGTCTATTAGACTTACACGTCTAACTCCGATGAGTTAGACTGTATTTCTAATTTTATTAGACTCACGTCTAATTCTGTGTATTCATTAGACTACCCGTCTATTTCTTTACACGTCTAACTCCGATGAGTTAGACTGTATGTCTAATTCTATTAGACTCACGTCTAATTCCGTGTATTCATTAGACTACCCGTATAATTCTTTACACGTCTATTAGACTTACACGTCTAACTCCGATGAGTTAGAGTGTATGTCTAATTCTATTAGACTCACGTCTAGTTCATGCGTCTAGTAGACTGTTTCGTCTAACTCCGTTGAGTTAGACTAAGCGTCTAATTTCATTAGACTTGCGTCTAACTTAATGCGAATGGAGATCAAAATCGGTCTAATGAACCTTATTAGATCCAAGTCTAAAGATATGTTGTCTTAATACACCTGTATCAAAACACATAGATTATTTCATCATCAAAATATCAGTGGGTAAATTATTTCAACACTTAGTCAAAATAATTTGACCCAACAATTTCCCCCTTTTTAATGAAGAAATTGCAAACCTTCATACATATAATGAGACATGCATTCATCCAATAAATAATCAAACAGACAACATGTTCACTTACACCAATCATTCAACAGAACTAGTATTCGAAGGACTTATCAAAACCATGTTCAATAAAGTTTAAATAGAGAAAAGAAAAGAGATCATTGTTCTTCCCTTTTTACTCGAGGATCGGTTGGACTCATTTCTTGCCCGGGAAGCATCTTCATGAAGTGAGGATAGCCGCGACTACCACGACCTCCTGCGGTTGATCTTCCTCCACGTTCTGCAACGCTTCCACGTCCACCTTGATCAGCATTAGACAACCTACTCCGGCCGCCTCCATTTCTTCCACCGCTCTCAGAACCACTTTGACCACCGCCTCTCGTGGTCGGCCTGGGGTTATCATCAGAAATTGTGGCACGCCTGGATCTGGTTCCGGTTGTTACGCCATCGTTCCTCCTGCTAGACTCACCTTGATCTAGTCGAGGTTGAGCACTTTCAGCATTGCCTAAAGCATCTTCTTTAGCTTGAAACTTCCTAGCGAGGTTCTTGGCAAAAGCTTGTCGTTCATTGTCATTTCTCCTCATGCACCCTTGCATTTCTACCAGCTGATTCTTCACCAGGGCGAATTCATCCAAAGTTTCCTTGTGTTGTTCGTCATTAATGTGCCTCTCAAGGTCAAACAGTTCAGTTTGGTGGCTGAGGCACTTCTGTTCAAACTTAGAAAACTTTACATTTGAGACATGGGTCTCATACGTATTCATCTTCAGGGTCTTATCCAGCTCAGTTAAAATCTTGAACATGTTGCTGAAATTTGCTCCATCTTCTTCTCTAGAGATCATTGATTGGCACATGGTTTTCTGCATTGAGGAAAGTATAGACCTCATGGATTTCAGCATTTTATCTCTTCCATCAGATGGACCCTCATGAGACGACACTTCTTCAGAATCTGCAGCCATACTTTGAATAGGCTCGAAGTTTGCATAAACTGCAGTGATTGCTCAGGCTGATTAGCTTCAGCATCTTTAGCCGCTTTCTCTTGTGCCTCTTCATCGTCAACTTCTCTTTGTGCCTTTTCGAATCTTTCAAGCAGGCTTCCAGAATAGTGACGGGGAGTGGTTATGTTTTCATGAACACTTCCCACAACACCTTTGGGAAATAAGTATGTCTTCACAAACGTAGGTTGCTCATCCTGTTCCTCCTCAGATTATGAACTTTCTTCTTCAACACCTTTTTCTTTAGAGGGTTCCCCCTCAGTTCTTGCAGTCTCTGGTTGAGTTGTCTCGGCCAGTTTTTCTTGAGCACCTTCTGTTAGGATCTAGGTCGCGGCTGGAGGACCGGGGTTGGGCCGGTTAGCGCGTCTCACTCAAAAGGTGGTGATTAATCCGGTTAGAGATTAACACCGGGGTTTCAATACTACACAAACTGTCACAAACCCTTGAACTAGGTTCAAGTGCGGAAGAGGTTTGTTTCGGGTTGAAGCAGCACACTTGTATGATAGGCAGAACCGGTTTCGGATGATGAAAGTTTGAAAATTGATGGATCGGTTTTTGTAACCTGGTGATCCGGTTTGGATAGAGTTAAGTAGGTTAGAGCGGTATAGGTAAGTTAGTACAGGTCGGTTAGAAAATGGAACCGGCAGAAAGTAAATAACAAGACATATTTTATGGATGTTCAGAGATAAAACTCCTACGTCACCCCTTCCTTTCGAAACCGCGAGAAGGATATTCACTAAGGAATACAAGTACAATCCGATCAAGACTTATTTCCTGCTCGATAATACCCTTACAATTTACACCGAAATTGTAAAATACACACTTCAACTTTAGCACTTAGGCTTTCTCTTAGAGATAGAACACAATCTTCACTTGTAAATTAAATGCTCACTTGTGTCTCACTTTATCTCACTTGTCTTGTGTTGTGTCCCACATTTACTCTTCTTCAGCTGCTCCTTTTATAGGTGAAATATGCCAACGGTCATATTTCATTTCCTTGAATCTGATTGGCTGAGCAGAGGTTCAGTGATTCAGACCTGGCGGTCAACTGTTTAGACCTGGCGGTCAATCTCACAGACTTGGCAGTCTGTTCTTCCGGTGTGTAAGACAAACCTACTAGGTTTGTCTTTTACTCAATGTGGTAACTGTTGGTTAGACAGTTGTCTGTACTTGGAAGATTTCCTTTCTGACTTACCCCGAAGTGGAAAGGACGGTTTTCTGCAGCCTGCAGACTTTCCTCAGACTTGTATGAATATGGAAGTGTTCTGTCTGTTCCTTTGGTATCGTTCTCAACAGAAACCCAAAGTATCTTCTTATGCTGATCGGTCATTTAACTTAACCGAATGGCTTCCGGTGTGATTGGTTTAACCGGAAAGCTTCCGGTTATTCCTTTGCCTTGTGGTTGATCGACTGTCTAGTGTTTCAGGTTTTTAGTTCTGGCCGATCCTTTCTTTGTGCGGTGATGTTCCGGATGTTCCTGGTCGGTTTAATAGCTTGACCGGCTAGTCTTCTTAGTCGGTTCATTTGTTTGACCAGTCCGGTTCCTTGTTCCTGCATGGAAGGTTTATTTATGTTAAGTTCTGTGGACCGGTCTAATTTTATCTAACAATTTCTCCCTTTTTGATTATTTTATTTAAAATTATCAAAACCATGTAAGTTTGCAAACGTAGGCCGGTTCTTTATTTGACCGGATTTTCGAAGCTAACTTGGGAGAATTTTTCGAAAAATTTTGGAAAAATTTTGAGAAAATTTTTGAAAGATTGTTATCTCTTTTATCTTATCAATTTCTCCCTTTTTGATTATTTTATTTAAAATTATCAAAACCAAGTAGAAATGCAAGTGTAGGCCGGTTTCAAAAATAGCTATATATATATATATAGAGAGAGAAATAACCAAAAGAGGGAAATATTATATAGGCACTGAAATAAACATAGTTTAAGAAAAGTGAGCCCCTATTCTGAGTCGGAGAAACTGAAGACGTCCATCATATCCTTGGTCGGCTTTTTCTTATCCGGTCTTGAGGATGAGCCTCCAGCTTGCGGTTGACCAACTGTGCTGATTGGAACCGTATCGGAGACTCGCTGTCTTGTAGAACGCTGCTCTAGTTGCTCTTCATCTTCATCTTCGGTGTGAGTAGCCGGGTCCGGTTGATTTTCAATAACCGTTTCAGTGATCCTTTCCAGCAGCCCGGCTACTTAAGCCTTCTTTGATGTTTTCCTTTTCCGTTTTGCCGGAACCGAAGAGGAAGGGGCCGCCTTTTTCTTTTTGTGAGCATTTGCAAAGTCAACGAGTCTTTGTCTTTCATTATTTAACCGCTCTGCATCCTCCGCAGTTTGAGCGGCTATGGACTTTGCCAGTCCCGGATACTTAGCCACTGTGAGTCGTTCGCGCTCGGCTATTTCCTCTTTAGAAAGTCGCGGTGGCTCCTTTTCTCTCCGCGTTTCTTCGTCCAGCGCATCTTGGACTTCCTTAGCCGCTCGGGCGTTTGCCTCCTCAACCGCTGTATCAGCATTCACCTTGGCCTTGATTAATTCATCTACTTGTGCGGTGAGCGCCCTGAGGTCGGCTTCGAGCTTGTCGTTGCGGTCTTCCAGGCTTGCATTCTTGTTTTCCAGATCGGTGACCCTCCATCCTAGGTCCTCATCTACCTCTGTGAATTGTTGTTCGGTTTCCCTTTCAAGTCGATCCAAGTCATCTACTATGCCAGAGGTCTTATCTTCCAAGGCCTTAGTTTGTTGAAGATGTTCGTTGCGCATAATAGTGTCGTCTCGGTAGTCGGCTTCGATTCTTGAGATCCGGTCATTTGCCTTTACATGATCATCCCTCGTCTTTTCGGCGAACCGGAGTGCCAGGCACACGGTTTTCTTGATTTTCTCCTGTAGCTGTTGAAACGTGTCGGCAAACTCTTGAATAAGGGTCTTGACCCTTTCTTCTGTGACGCCTGGTTCAGAAACCCCAGGTTGTTCAGTTTCAAGTTGTCCGGTGAGAGGAGTCCCCGTCCTTTCATCGGTTTCATTTATCACCGGATCCGCCAGAGGAGGTGTTGCACTTCGGTTCTGACCGTCATCGGTCTTAGGAGCTGGTGAGTGCTGTTTTTCTCTTTGTCTGAACATCGCCTCAAGCCGATCGATTTCTTCAGCGAATTCTCCTTTTGCTATCTCAAGCTTTTCTAACACCAACAGCTGCAGGTTAGCTATCGGTGTTCCCTCGACGTACCTTTCCTTAAGCTTCCGGATACGTGCGTTTAACTTTTGTAGTCGAGCGCGCGGTCTTACGATGGCGCATCGGTCCATGGCTTCGTGAAGAGTTTCGGCGTTTGTGAGGCTTAGAGCGGTTTCCTCTATCTCCTTCAGCCTACTGAAGCATTGTTCATCGGTTAGGCCCGGTAGCATGTGCTTTAAGAGTTTGTCGCATCGGTACTCATGCCATTCCCGGTATAATGCGCCAACCGCTTGAACTCTCAGTTCAACTTCCTCCAGGATTCGGCGTGTTATAATACCGGCCTTCCTCTGGTCGTCATCAGGGGAAGCCTCCTCCTCCTCACTGCTGTCTGCACCGGCCTCTACATTCTCAAGATTTGCGCCTGCACCGGTATTATCGGGACTTATACCCGAATGCTCTTCTTCATTCGGTCCTTCTCTATCGGTTTTCTGTGAATCGGTTTGTTCAGACGAGGAAGCCGATTCTTCCTCATCCGAGAATACTATCTTCTCCTTGTCCTTGCTTCCGGACTTTTCTTTTGCTGGGGCCGGTTTCTTGGCGGCAGGTTTTTTCTTTCGGCCACCTGTGGAACCGGGGGCCGGCTGCTTCCTCTCCAACCCAAAGAGGCGGCAAACCGTGGGCGGGAAGCCAAAAGGCGGTAATTCAAACGGCGGTAATTGAGAAGGCGCCAATTCAATGGGCGGTAAACCAAAAGGTGGGAAGTTTGAGCGGGAGTTTTGGGCGGGAAATTTCCCTCCAAAATTTTCGATTTCGACTTTGATGACACAGTCCCCTTTTGAAACCGTTTGACGCTGCGGTGTTTAACCGGAGAGTTTGGTTATCGAATTTTAACCGGTTATTTGAATAAGCAGTATTTTGCAATCTTTTAAGTTTAAGCGGTTTTCTTTGAGACCGGATAAGAACGCGGTTACTTGACAATGTTAACCGGTTACTTGAATGGATATTCAGATTTTTAAGATGGCCCGGTTATTTAGACTGAAATGGAATTATATTGAAGAAACGTTACAGAATAGAGAGCGAAAAGTAGATCGGTGCGAAAATAGACATACATAAGATGGAAAGTTACAATTTATGTGATAACTACCCTAGAAAACCTTTCTTCCACCCCATCCATGTCAAGAATGTTCGAGGGAGATGGCGTTGTGCCCGGTCCAAACTCTGGCCGGTACTTGAGAATAAGCCGACTGATGTGAGGGGCATAACCGAGACCTTTCTTGGTTAGCACCATGGTTTTCAGGTTCTGAAAGATGACGGTTGACCAATTGATGGCCGTGTTGCTAACAATATGGGTCATCATGTTGTATGTGTTCTTGGAGTAACGCTGATTTGGAGATTGACAGATGATAGACCGGGTTACAATCTCAAGAAGGAGTTGGATGTGATGAGCGAGGCGGGTTTTTAACCCATAGTTTTCCACCGGAACATCGGTTCTAGAGAAGAACAGTGCGTGATTGGATGCCGCACTCCCCACCTGGGTTGGAAAGTCAGGAAACCCTTCTGTGGGCAGGTTGAACATGTTGGCAAATTCGGCTTCATCAATCCAGAAAGTATGGTTTCTCACCGTGGAGACGATGTAGTTACCTCTGATGCAAGCACTTCTGAAGAACGTCTTGACATCCTCAATAAGTATGGGACCGGATTCTTCGAGAAAGGTTCGAAGTCCGGTGTCAATGAGAGATTCAAACATGATCTCCTTTGTTTCCCCGTCCCAATGCTCCATACATGAATCGAAGTTGATGCTCAAGAAATTTCCTAGAGTTCTGCTCGGCATGATTCTAACTTTGCTACTAGACAGAGAGGGATTTTAAGATTTGAGATGTGTTAATTTGATTAGGAAAGGTCTCTTTATATAGATTCGGTTTTGGAGGGAAAGTATTAGCATTGAATGTCAGTTTTGTCTCATTGGAGAAGAGAATCTTTATGTTTCCAAGGTTCATTGGGAAGAGTCTGATTGCGAAGCTCGAGGTAGGTGTTAGTTGAAAAGTAACCAAGTCAGTTGGGTATTGATTACTTATGTAGTTGGGGGATACCTCATTAATTAAATATTACTTTTTCATTAATGCACCAACACACTGGAATGTAATCAAAAGAAACCGAGGATAACATAGATAAGGCCGAAGAAAACATAAATAAAACCGAAATGATCATAGTGATGTTGGATAAAGATACTCCCGGTGCGTGAAGCAAAATGACCGGGTGTAGGAAGGTGTAGCTTAGTGTCCGTTGGAGTTGACGACACCGTTGGGGTTGTTGCGGCGGTTTCTCCTCCTCCAAGCCCTTTCAAACCGCTCATTGAAGGAGTCGGTTATTTCTTTGGTTAGCACTTGAGCTTGGTTCAGACCTTCACCTGGACAGGTCGGTACTCCAAGCTCAACAAGCAGGCAGCTCAGTTGGCGAACGAGGCCGACTGTTCGAACGCCAATCATCCAGATTAGGACGTCGAACAGTACCCTTGACCAATTAACCGGTGTACCGGTGGTGATAGCAGCCATCATGTTGAATGTCGCGGTACAGTAGGTGTTCGTCACATCACTCCCTAAGATGCTTCGACCTATCACGTCATTGAGGAGCTGATATTCAGCTCTCAAGAGTGATTTAGTACCATGATCATCGACCGGTTGGTTAGATCGTGCAAAGGTGAGGGAAATCTCGGCCTTTAAGTCGGCCGGAACATTGAGATCCGTTAACCCTTGCTTTGGTAGGCTGAAACACCTCGCAAAGTCATTCTCGGTGAAGTCAAAGACTATACCTCCCACTTTTCGATTGGATATGAGTATCGAAGTGAGGAGTTCCTCTGAACACCCTAGCATTATAAAGGAATTCCAGGACTGATTCAGAGTATATAGTATGCTTGTCATCCAGGAAGTACCGAAGACCAGTGTCTTCAAGGGATTTGATCACTTTGTACACATCGTAGTGTTCGGTGCTCAAGGCAGATTGGAAATCAACTTGAAAGATATTAGGAAACTGAGACATTTTGTCTTAGTGACAGAATGATCTTTGTCTTGTGATTGTTTTGGTTAATGTTTGCTTGACTTAAATACTAGTTGGGGGAGTATCCTATTGTCCAGGTATTACATGTGATGATATCTATTAACTTCAGGATAAAAAGTATTGCATGAAATAGGCATGTTTGCAGCCTAGGGTGTTGGTCATAGACCTGGACCATGAAAGATATCAGATCTTCACGTCTTTTTAGGTGCGACCATTTTACTTTGAAAAGGCAATGTTTCAGAACATATATCTTTAAACACTGATAGTTGTTCCACTTTTGTTTGAATTTCAAATAATCTAAGATAACTTATTTCCGAACCGGTCAGTTATCAGTTGTTCATTCCGATGCGGTTATTTGATGCATGCACCAAGTAACCGGTCGGTTTACTCTGTCTGATAAACCAGGCGGTTCTTCCATAGGTACCTTGAAAGTTTGAAGTCCAACAGTTTAGGAGGAACTACCGGTTTTGTCTGTCCGAACCAGTTTCCCTTTAAGCATCCTTAAGAAGGATCTGACTAATGTCGGTTAAACCGAGAGTAAGTCTGAATTGAGAGAACTTAGTTTCTTGTAGAGGCTTGGTGAAGATATCGGCCACTTGTTGATCAGTTGGTACGTATTCCAGCCGGATATACTTCAGCATGACATGTTCCTGGATGAAGTGGTGCCTTATGTCAATGTGCTTGATTCTGGAGTGGAGAATCGGATTGTAGGTGATCGCTATGGCACTCGTGTTGTCACAGAAGATCGGAGACTCTTCGGCTATGACACCGAAGTCCGTCAGTTGTTGTTGGATCCAAAGGAGTTGTGTGCAGCAGCTTCCGGCCGCCAGGTATTCAGCTTCTGCAGTTGATGTGGCCACCGATGTCTATTTCTTGCTATGCCATGAAACAAGCCGATCACCTAGGAACTGACATGTTCCGCTGGTGCTTTTTCTATCAATCTTGCAACCTGCATAGTCTGCATCTGAATAACTCGTTAGGTTAAAGGACGAATCCTTTGGGTACCACAGGCCGACATCAGGTGTTCCCTTTAGGTATTTCAATATTCTCTTTGCGGCTGTGTAGTGGGACTGTTTTGGATTGTCTTGGAATCTCCCACACACACCGACTGCAAATAGAATATCCGGTCTACTCGCTGTCAGGTATAGGAGAGAACCGATGATGCCCCGGTAAGTGATCTGGTCTACCGATTGACCCTCATCATCCTTGTCCAATTTAACCGATGAGCTCATTAGAGTAGCCGCTGAGGAGCAAGTATCCATCCCAAACTTCTTTAGAAGTTCCTTGGTGTACTTGGGTTGGCTTATGAACGTTCCTTCTTCGAGTTGTTTAACCTGAAGACCTAGGAAGAAACTTAATTCTCCCATCATACTCATTTCAAACTTGTTAGTCATTAGGGTTGAAAATTTATCACATAACTTAGGATCGGTTGAACCGAAGATGATATCATCTACATAGATTTGAACAAGTAGGATATGTTCCTTCTTCTCAAATTTAAACAACGTTTTATCCACCGAACCGATTGTGAAATCATGTTTTATCAAAAATGCGGTTAGTGTATCATACCAGGCTCTAGGTGCTTGCTTTAGACCGTATAAAGCCTTGTTTAACCGGTATACATGGTTTGGAAATTCAGCACTTTTGAAACCGGGTGGTTGTTCAACATACACCTCTTCACGTAGGTCACCATTCAAAAATGCACTTTTAACATCCATTTGAAAAACCTTAAAGTTTTTGAATGCAGCAAAGGCTAGAAAAATCCTAATGGCTTCAATCCTAGCTACAGGGCAAATGATTCTTCAAAATCAATGCCTTCTTCCTGTTTGTAACCTTGTGCCACTAATCTGACTTTGTTCCTCGTGACCAAACCGTCTTCATTGAGTTTGTTTTTAAATACCCATCTTGTTCCTATGACCGGTTGATCTTTCGGTCTAGGGACTAGGTACTAGACTTTATTACTCTCAAACTGGTTTAGCTCTTCTTGCCTTCCCAAGATCCAATCCGGATCTGACAATGCTTCATCTATTCTTTTCGGCTCAATCTGGGATATAAACGCGGAATTAAAGTATTCCTCCAGAAGTTGACGCCTAGTTCGAACAGGTTCTGAAGGGTCACCTATAATTTGCTCAGGAGGATCTTTAGTGTTTCTTTTGAAATTCGGTTCAGGGATGTCTACCAAATTACCGTTACTTGATCAAGGCTAGACATATCGGTAGGCTGAGCAAGATTGTCAGACCGACCGACTTCCTCGGATTGGACCGAAGTGTCAACTTCCTGTCGTGGGACAGCTTGATCCGTCTGGGTTTCAATATTACCCATTTGGTCATGGACAAACCGCCTGAAGACCGGTGTCTCATCTTCACTATCAGAATGGATATTGTTGTTTTCCAATCTGTTGTGTAGATCAAAGCATGATGCAGTGTTACTTTCAACCGATTAATCGAAAACAACGAGAAGTGTTTCCTCCATGGTTAAAGTTCTATTGTTATACACTCTATATGCCTTTCTCACTGCTGAGTAACCTAGCATGATCCCAATATCGGTTTTTGCATCAAAAGTAGAGAGATGAGTTTTACCATCTATATGTATATAGCATTTACAACCGAAAATCTTGAGGTATTTAAGGTTGGGAACCCTATTAAAATAAACCTCATACGGTGTTTTGTTATGAAACTTGTTAATTAAAGACCGGTTTTGTGTGTAACATGCAGTGTTGATAGCCTCAGCCCAAAATTTCTGAGCAATACCCGAATCGGCTATCATGGACCGTGCGGCTTCCTTGAGAGTCCGGTTTCCTCTCTCGGCCAGGCCATTTTGTTGAGGAGTCCTAGCACTAGACAACTCGTGTCTAATACCGGATTCATCAAGAAATGCGGTTAAGGTACTATTGGTAAATTCGGTACCTCTATCACTTCTAATGCTATTAATGCGAGTTGATTTTTCATTTTGCAAGCGTTTAAGCAGTGTAATCAAGTTTGATGCGGTTTCACGTTTGGATGGTAAGAATATTACCCATGTAAAACTAGAGTAATCATCAATAACTACCATGGTGTAAAGCATACCTCCTAGGCTAATCACCTGAATCGGTCCAAATAAATCCATGTGAAGGAGATCTAAGCATCGGCTAGATTGGATATTTCCTTTACTCTTAAAAGTTAAATACCTCCTAGTTTGTTTACCCATTTGACATGCTGAGCAAACCTTATCTTTGTTAAATACTATGTCAGGAATACCTTCTACTAGCTTTTTACCGCGAATGTAGTTTAAGGTTTTCATGTTTAGATTGTTTAGTCTCTTATGCCATAACCAAGTTTGATCAGTCTTAGCTATAATGCATATAGGGTATTCTACCTTAGTTTTCCAGTCTACCTTGTAAATATTACCTAACCTATTTCCGGTTAGTAGTATAATCCCTTGTGAATTCTTAACTAAGCATGCATGTTTAAGAAATACTACCGTGTATCCAGCATCACACATCTGACTAATGTTTAGCAAGTTGAAGCGTAAGTTTTCAACTAAAAGGACATTATCAATAGTTAAATTACCATGGACAATCTTACCCTTGCCCACAGTTCTACCTTTTGAGTTGTCACCGAAGCAGTTCTACCTTTTGAGTTGTCACCGAAGGTGATTAGTGCACCAGTTTCTATTCTGATGTCGGTTAGCAGGTTGTTGTTCCCGGTCATGTGCCTAGAGCAACCACTATCCAGGTACCATTCAGAGTTTTCTAGCCGTTTCTTTAGATCCTGCAAAATGTACATATTTACAATTGTTTGGTACCCACATTCACTTGGGTCCACATGCGGTTAGTCCCTTGGGCATCCAAACCTTGACAAACAGGACAGCCTTCTTTTCTAAGGTTTTAACCGTCCTTTTGGCACTCGGTTTTGGGTATCTCGGTTTTTCTACGAAGGTCTTAAATGAGGGTGATCTTTGTTTTGACCTATGCGGTTGACGATTGGCTTTCCTATTTTTGAGCAGGTCAGCTTTTCTTTTCTCAGGGTCAAGCCACTTCTCAGAGTCGGTTGGACCAACATAGTTGTAGTTTAGTTTTTCTTCCGTATAGTATGCGGTCAACCTTACTTTCTCTACAGGTTTTTGGTCTTTGGATCTATCCTTTTTGTATCCTAAACCGAACATGCAAAAAGGGTGTCTGTAATGACTACACATTTTTTTTACCATATCACTAGATCTCTTATATGCGGCCATCTTATACTGGAGTCGGGCATTTTCCTCTTCGGTCAGTTCTCTAGCTGGTTCACTAGACTGTTCGGTCTTAAGTGGTGGTTCAGGTTCTGACTCGGTTTCTAAGATAGGGATTTCATCAGGTTCTATGATCTCTGGTTCGGTTATAACGGGTACTTCTGGTTCTATCGGAATGGGTACTATAGGGTTGGTTCTAAGGTTGAGTTTCTTAGGTAACATGGCTAGTAGGTTCTTATACTCTTATACCATGTCATTCAATGCATTATATAACTCATCTTTAGTAAATTCTTCACAAAGAGAGTCAAATACCTATTCCTCATTTGCCATGAGACATGTGAGTTCATCATCACTGTCACTGTGAGCCCATAAGCTTCCTCCATCATCGGCTATCAGTGCTTTCTAAACCTCACTTCCTTCACCGGTTTGGTGATAGTTGTTTCGGTTATCTTGGTTATCCGGTTTCCGGTTATCCCTCCTCGGTTTTCTGCATTCCCACTTGAAATGTCCCAAACAGTTACAGTTATAACACCTTACATTGGATTTATCACCATAGTTGTAGTTTGTCGGTTGGCTTCTTTTCATGAACCTCCCAAACTTCTGTGCAAGCATTGCCATGGCATCCTCGGTGAACTGTTCGGCGGTTCTGATCGGTGCAGGTGCAGTCGGTTCGGTGGATGTGATCAGTGCTATGGTTGAGGTTGAGGCCGAAACCTCTTCTTCAGTTCTAGATCTCATTTCAAACTCATATGCCTTAAGATCTTCGAATACATCATGTAGCTTCATCTTACTTAGGCAGTTTGATTCCCTCATCACCATTGTCTTTATGTCCCATGCACTTGGAAGAGATCTTAATGCTTTCATGATGACTTCCTTGTTGTCATACCTCTTGCTAAGAGTTGCTAGTTCATCTAGCACACCAGTGAACCGGTCACTGTACTCTTTCATTGTTTCTCCCGGTTTCATCTTGATGCTTTCAAACTTCTGAGTAGCTACCATTACCTTGTTTTCCTTTGTTCTTTCATTTCCCTCAAAGATCTGAATAACCGTGTCCCATGTCTCCTTTGCGGTTTTGCAGTCTCTGATCTTGCAGTACGTATTTCTAACCACACTGTTGGAGATCCGGTTTCTAGCATGGTTATCCAGGTTGTTTCTTCTCCTATCTTCAGCTGTCCATTCCTTTCTGTCCTTATCAATGATTATCGGTCCTTCGGCCAGAATGGATTCCATCTCATCATCCAAGGTGATTAAGTGTAGGTGCATGCGTGCCTTCTAGTTGGCAAAATCATCACCTTCTAGCATTGGTGGCCTATCGAAAGACATGCTTGCTTGAGTATTGAAACTAACTGCTCTGATACCAATTGTTAGGATCTAGGTCGCGGCTGGAGGACCGGGGTTGGGCCGGTTAGCGCGTCTCACTCAAAAGGTGGTGATTAATCCGGTTAGAGATTAACACCGGGGTTTCAATAGTACACAAACTGTCACAAACCCTTGAACTAGGTTCAAGCGCGGAAGAGGTTTGTTTCAGGTTGAAGCAGCACACTTGTATGATAGGCAGAACCGGTTTCAGATGATGAATGTTTGAAGATTGATGGGTCGGTTTTTGTAACCTGGTGATCCGGTTTGGATAGAGTTAAGTAGGTTTGAGCGGTATAGGTAAGTTAGTACAGGTCGGTTAGAAAATAGAACCGACAGAAAGTAAATAACAAGACAGATTTTATGGATGTTCGGAGATAAAACTCCTACGTCACCCCTTCCTCTCGAAACCGCGAGAAGGATATTGACTAAGGAATACAAGTACAATTCGATCGAGACTTATTTCCTACTCGATAATACCCTTACAATTTACACCAAAATTGTAAAATACACACTTCAACTTTAGCACTTAGGCTTTCTCTTAGAGATAGAACACAATTTTATCACTTGTAAATTAAATGCTCACTTGTGTCTCACTTTTTCTCACTTGTCTTGTGTCGTGTCCCACATTTATTTTTCTTCAGCTGCTCCTTTTATAGGTAAAATATGCCAACGGTCATATTTCACTTCCTTGAATCTGATTGGCTGACCAGAGGTTCAGTGATTCAGACCTGGCGGTCAACTGTTCAGACATTTCGGTCAATCTCACAGACTTGCAGTCTGTTCTTCCGGTGTGTAAGACAAACCTGCTAGGTTTGTCTTTTACTCAATGTGGTAACTGTTGGTTAGACAGTTGTCTGTACTTGGAAGATTTCCTTTCTGACTTATCCCGAAGTGGAAAGATCCTATAGGACGGTTTTCTGCAGCCTACAGACTTTCCTCAGACTTGTATGAATATGGAAGTGTTCAGTCTGTTCCTTTGGTATCGTTCTCAACAGATACCCAAAGTATCTTCTTATGTTGATCGGTCATTTAACTTAACCGAATGGCTTCCGGTGTGATTGGTTTAAGCGGATAGCTTCCGGTTATTTCTTTGCCTTGTGGCTGATCGGTTGTCTGGTGTTTCCGGTTTTTAGTTCTGGCCGATCCTTTCTTTGTGCGGTGATGTTCCGGATGTTCCTGGTCGGTTTAATAGCTTGACCGGCTAGTCTTCTTAGCCGGTTCATTTGTTTGACCGGTTCGGTTCCTTGTTCCTGCATGGAAGGTTTATTTATGTTAAGTTCTGTGGACTGGTCTAATTTTATCTAACACCTTCTGTTCTCGCAATAGGGGTTATGATCACGTCTTCTTCAGTAGGAGCTATTGAAGCCTCCTCAGCTGCTATCGAAGCCTCCTTAGCTACACCTTCTATGATGACTTCTTCAACTTGTTCAGGCTCTTGAGCATTCACCATCGCTTCAACTTCATTGGGAAGCTCTTGAACAGGGTGATCTTGAGTGTGTCTCTCTCCGGCAGACAGGGTCCCGAATTCGATCAGGAGAGCAGCATCAAATTCATCGGCATTTGGGATGTCCATGGCCTCTTCTACATTGAGCGGTTCTGCGCCAGAGCAATCGGCGCCATGAATATATCTGGAAGCAACAGAAACATAGCCTTCCAAGATATCATTCAACTTTTTCAGCACTTTGGCTTCAACAATAGCTCCTCTTGCGTCAGGGTTGAAGTTTGCTTTCCTGGCTTCATAAATTGGGAACAGGGTTTTTCCAAGAATGCAAGCTTCCGCCAACTCTCTTTTGTTCAAAGCTTCAGCGACATCTGAGGTTCTTGCCCACTTCAGGACCTTCTTCTCGTTTGTCACTCTCTTCTTCCATTGTTTTGTTATGGCAGCATTGGACAGAGAGTCATTGTATCTAGAGGACAACCTCTCAGAGAACCAGGAATCATAGATTTCTATCTTCTTAGAAGAAAGAACCTTAACTTGATCCAAGATGAGATCAACGATTCCTCTTGCTTCAGACACCTTCTCAGGAGCTTGAAGATCAGTAGACTTTCCTTTTCCAACAACCTCTACAGGTTTTGGAACAGGTCTTGGTTCACCAATTACGATTCCTTTTGCCCCTTTCCTGGCCCGCAATAGTTCGAAGGTCGATTGAGGTCTCAAGAAGAGCTCAGCAGGGAGCTCTCTACAAACGATTTTTCTACCCACCAAGGAATCCTTGGGAGCAGGAATGATGGGTTCACTTGCAGCAAGGGTAGGAATAGCACCTTGTTCTGGTAGGGACGACTCTGTAGCACCAGCGGTTAATTGATCAGATAGGATAACAAGGGATCCCGCCCTGTTAATAGATTCAACAATTGGATCGGCTGACTCAACAGCAGGCCCTTCAGCAAATTCTCTCAAGGGAGAGAAACGGATTCAGCTTGTTCCACTTCGGGAACAACAAATTTTGGCATAGCAGCCAAAGACTTAGAGGACTTTACCTTAGAAGATTTAGACGCACGGGGCGCCTTTGTCTTCTTCTCCTTTGAGGCACATGACCTCGAAGGTTTCCTCAGGAAAGTTGAGGGAGTGGATAGAGATGTCATCGGGGTTGCAGCAAGTACGCCTGGACCTTGCTTTACCCTTGAATCGACAGATTCCGTGTCCTTCTGACTTGGACTCTTCATGCTGGAGGAACTGGCCTCCGATTCATTTACGGTTCTGGTTCTCTTTACCCCTGTTGAAACAACAGAAGCAGAGGGCTTCGATCGAGTGGAAGGCCTTCCACCAGTCTGGAAACTGGAGGCCCTAAAAGCAGACTCTAGGTTGTTCTTCACTCTGATCAAAGTGTTGGCAACCGTAGAAGCGGTAAAAACTCTTGCAGAGTTAATCTGAACCGGTTCGCCGACAGGAACCCCCAGAAACTTCAACAAGTGGCTCAGTTGAGCCGCATAAGGGATACTCTCCTTGTTACTTTGGCAGATGGAGTAACACAGATTCTGGAACAGGGTATGGCCCCAGTTTACTTGGATACCTTTGGAGATGTCGCACATATAGTCAAAACAGTCTTGACTATAGAGGTTGAACGAACCGGACTTCCCTTTTAGCGCCTTCGCCATAACGTCGTTAAGGAGAATAAAGTGGGGCTTAAATACCTTCTTATATCCATTAACATGGATTTTGGAACCATCAGCAGAGAAGGAAGACTTCATTTCCTCCATGACCTCAGAAGAGAGCACCAAGTCGAACAAATGGCCCTCCGTTGGAAGTTCAAAGAACTCCGCATACACCGCTTCGTCAAAGGAAATATCTTTTCCGTTGACAGTTTCTACGATGGAATCATCCACCATAACCGTCGTTTTGAAAAACTAGCGAACTTCATCTTCATAGAAGATGAACGGTCCGCCCAGATATTTCCTCAACCCAGAATATTTTAGGGTTTGGAACATCTTCACCACTTCCGGTTGATCATAGGAGTACACCGATGGAAAGTCCACCTGCAAAGTACAGTGACCGAGCGTGATTTTCTTCACCATTTTTAGAGAATGTGAATCGATACGATATTTCAGAGAGTTTTAGTGAGAGAAATGCAAGAAAACTAGGGTTCTTAGAGATTTCGAGAGATTGAAAGTTTTCAAAATCATGCAGGAATATCCTTATATAGATGAATTATGGAAATATTGAATAACCGCCTATTCTAGGGGTATGGCCCATTAATAAATATTAGACGTCCTTTTTCAAGAAGTAATCATTAAAATTGAGGGTATATTAGTCATTTTCTTTAAACTTGATAGACACGTGTCTTCATGTTATTAAGAGATGACTGTTCGATATTTTGAGCGGGAAAAGTAGATAACTCTCGGCGTGTGACAGCTGTCCTTGATCAGTCTAATCGGCACGTAGTTAGACGTTTTTCTTACTTCACAAATAACACGGCGTCTATTAGACGCATACGTCTAATTCCGTGTTCATAACCAATCCGTCTAATGTTTATTAGACGTGTACGTCTAATTCCGCATGAACACCACGTATTAGACGTGTGTTTATTAGACGTGAGCAGCCTTTTGCTCAAGACGTAAAAACGTCTAACGTCTATTAGACGTGTCCGGCTAATTGCGTGATTATAAAATCTCAACATATAGACTTAGATGTATGAATTGTGAGCAAAAATACGTCTAAGTACATACTTTTTCTTTTAGACACTCTTGTCTAATTAGACCGATTAAGGATATTCGTCTAGAGAATATCTTTATTTCCAGAGAAATTTTTCTTCTCAAAAATGAATATGGACATCTAAAGTTTTATAAACAATTTTTGTGGTCCAAAGACCAAAAAGAATTTTTAATAACAAAACAAAACAAACAAAATCTTCTTCCAGAATGGCAAGTGCCATTATTGATCTTACAGGATGTGTACTCAGATGAGTACTCTTCTAGCTTCCTTCATGCTATCCTCCTGCATCACCTACAAAATAAATTATTTACAAATCTTGGTACCCATACTCAATTGGGTCTTCGATCAATTAGTCCCTTAGGAATCCATATTTGAGTTATTTTGATGGATTTCCCCTTTTGTGTTGTGATTAATGCATATGATTTTGACTTAGCAGATGACTTCCTGCTAGACATTAATCCTTTAACTTTTGAAGAAGGTTTTCTTTTAAAACTCCTTGACTTAGAGTCAGGTTTTAAGTTACCATACTTATTAGCCTTTTCAAGCTTATTCTTAAGCCAGTTAACAGTTGGTGGAACATAAACTATTTCATTTTGAAAAGCCACTGCTTCATGAATACGATCAGATTCAATGTCAGTCACACTTCCTTTGACAAAACTTATTGGCCTAAGTTTGTCATTTGGTTTTGACTTTTTGCATGACAGGTTAGGATCATTGCCATCAAATCCCAATCCGGATCTAGATCCAGCAGGTTTCAACATGCTGATCTGATATCTGACAGCATCACCAGACCTTGTCCATGCACAGACAACATAGTTAAGCCTTTTCTTTTCAGATGAAAGGGTTTGAATCTGTTCCTTGAGCGTCTCATTTTCAGATGAGATCTCTTCAATTTTCTTTTCAAAAACATGTGACTCTTCCTCTTTAGACTGATTTGGTTCATTTAAATCTGATGAAGATTTAGTTTCATTTAGAGATTCTGCTAGCTTTCTGTACTCGATGACCATTTCATCTAGTGCAGATACTAGTTGTTCCCTTGAAAACCTTTCGGAGGAAAAATCAAATACCTCAGTTTCCTGAGTTCCTTCCTCATCTTCTCTGGCCATGAAGCAAGTCACGTCTTCTTCATCACTTTCACTGGATGAGAAGTACGAGCCACGACTGCTTCCTCTGCTCTTTCCGTCACCGACCATAAGAGCCTTCATCTCTTTTCCATCTTCCTTAGCATCTTCACGCTTTGGCTTCCGGCATTTCGATGTGTAATGACCTTTAATACCACAGTTAAAAGAAGTAACATTAGATTTAGATTTTCTATTATCGTTATAATTTGAAGACTTTGAGTTAGAGTTGCTCTATTCATGAAGTCGCCAAACTTCTTCACAAAGAGAGACATGGCATCGCTGCTCAGCTGCTGAGCTGCCATCTTCACGTCTGGAGCAGTTGGTGGCTCTTTAGCAGTCACCAACGCCTTGACAATAATAACGGACGAGGGTTGATCTTCTTCCATCGTACAGTTCAGCTCGAACTCGTAGGGCTTGAGATCAGCGAAGAGATCAAAGAGAGAGATCTTGTTCAGATCCTTGGATTCTCTCATTGCCATAGTCTTTATGTCCCATTCCCTTGGAATAACACGCATGACCTTGATAGCAAGCTCTCGGTTGCTATAGGTCTTGCCTAAGATGGACAAAGAGGAGACGATCTTGCTGAATCTGGTGTCGAAATCGTTCATTGTTTCACCAGGACGCATTTTGAAGCTGTCGAACTGTTGACTGGCAACCATGATCTTATTTTCCTTGCTTTGCTCGTTGCCCTCACACAGTTGAGTGAGTCTGTCCCAGACCTCTTTGGCAGTGTCACATTCGATGATGTAGTTGAACATACTGTCATCGAGAGATCTGTACAGAACATAAAGAGCCATGTTGTTGAGGTTGTTCTGCCTCTTTTCTTCAGTAGTCCAGTCGGCCTTCTCCTTATCAATCTTGATAGGACCTTCTGTGACAACACTCCACATGTCATCATGAAGAGAAGAAAGATGAGCACGAACTCTCTTCTTCCAAACAATGTAGTTTTCGTGAGGGAAAGTTGGAATGGCTATAGCATTGGCATCTTTGGGTATGTTCGACATTTTTCAGGAAAGGCTTGTGAATAGAAACAGGGCTCTGATACCAATTGTTAGGATCGGCCTTATCGATAGAGACGGGGGTCTGGCTAAGGATGAAGGCTTATGAAAAACAGTTTGAAAGAAATCCTGTTAAGGATTTAATTCGCTTTCTATTCTACGCAAACTTGTGTAAACACTTGAAACAGATTCAAGGCGGAATTGTTTACTTGGGTTTGAAGCACAAGATGAAAAATAATAAGATGACAGAAAATGAAGAACACAACAGTTTGTTTATGGATGTTCGGAGAAACTCTCCTACGTCACCCCTTCTTCCAACCACCGAAAGGATTCACTATATGATAAGAATCAAATACAGTTTACACACACTTAGCTCACTATTGAACAGAACACTTTCTGTTCAATTACAAGAAGATGAAGAATATCACTCAGCTAATGGTGTTTTGATTCTAGCTCTCTCTCTTGATTCACACACAGTACAATCAGAAAGAAGCTTCAAGAAAGTAAGTTAAGTAAGCAAGATGATTGAGTAGTCTCTCTCTGCAAAATCAGAATGCTTGTTCGTTGTATGATACTTCGGGTGATTATCCGTTGCTCTAAGGATTGGTTAAATACTGATCAGGAGCTAACGGTCGAATCTTCAAGAATGATACGTGGCGCTCTTCCATTGGAAAGCCTCCATTGTACACAGCAGGTTCTGAGCACAACGATCGTGGCCGTACCAAACTGGTAGTGCGCCGAATATTCCATCAGGGATGTACCTTAAAAACGGGTAATGTGAGGAAAATTCTCTTACGTGGTATTCCTTGATTGGATGCATATAGCTGTTGTACTAATCTTCACAGGAAAGTGGAGCAGAAATAAGGTACAACAATAGCACGTGGGTAGGAGAAATGCTAGATTCAAGTGTACTGCTTGAATCAGAGCATTAGACGTAGTTCAGTTAGACGAATCAGTCTAATGAAATAAGTCAACTCCTTCTGATGAAAAACGTCTATTAGACCGCCTGGTCTAATGTACTTAGACTCGCGGTTAATATCAATAACCATTAGACGGGTACGTCTAACTCCACTAAGTTAGACTACCACGTCTAATTCCGGTTCTACCTCAGACTTGTCTGAAGGAGTTAGACTCACGTCTAACTTTCAATAATTAGACAACCCGTCTAATTATAATAACCATTAGACCAGTATGTCTAACTCCAGTGAGTTAGACTACCACATCTAATTCCGGTTCTACCTCAGACTTGTCTGAAGGAGTTAGACCCACGTCTAATTTTCAATTAATTAGACAACCCGTCTAATTATAATAACCATTAGACCGGTACGTCTAACTCCACTGAGTTAGACTACCATGTCTAATTCCCGTTCTACCTCAGACTTGTCTGAAGGAGTTAGACCCATTTCTAACTTTCAATTAAATAGACAACCCTTCTAATTATAATAACCATTAGACTGGTACGTCTAACTCCACTGAGTTAGACTACCACGTCTAATTCCGCGTATTCATTAGACTACCCGTCTAATTCTTTACGTCTATTAGACTTACACGTCTAACTTCGATGAGTTAGACTGTATGTCTAATTCTATTAGACTCACGTCTAATTCCGTGTATTCATTAGACTACCCGTCTAATTCTTTACACGTCTATTAGACTTACACGTCTAACTCCGATGAGTTAGACTGTATGTCTAATTCTATTAGACTCACGTCTAATTCCGTGTATTCATTAGACTACCCGTCTAATTCTTTACATGTCTATTAGACTTACACGTCTAACTCTGATGAGTTAGACTGTATGTCTAATTCTATTAGACTCACGTCTAATTCATGCGTCTATTAGACTGCTTCGTCTAACTCCATTGAGTTAGACAAAGCGTCTAATTTCATTAGACTTGCATCTAACTTAATGCGAATGGAGATCAAAATCGGTCTAATGAACCTCATTAGATCCAAGTCTAAAGATATGTTGTCTTAATACACCTGTATCAAAACACATAGATTATTTCATCATCAAAATATCAGTGGGTAAATTATTTCAACACTTAGTCAAAATAATTTGACCCAACATTAGTGCCTAGTTGTTTCAAATATTTTACACAATAAAACACATTTTCTCGTACTAAAATCTCTCGAATTTCAAAACTCTTTCATTTGTCACCAGTCTCCTCAAAAGAACCAGCCAAAGAATAAATTTTTGTCTTTACATAATTAAATAGTACTAAACCACTTTTCACCGTGACACTTCATTATTTATCATTCTAGTCATTTCTAATGAATGAGGGGTGGAGATTTTGTTATCCAACCCCATTTTCCAAACTATCCAATCTAAGAAATAGTAAATATACGAAACTTGTCACTATTTAATGGACTTCAAAGCCATGTTAATGTTATAGTTGATACAAGTTATGAGGATTATTAGTTTAGTCTTTCAAATTCATTATGTGTTGAATTGTTGTTTTAATTAAATAATTCGATGTTTGTGTAAATAATATTACACTAGATGCGAGTATATGGAATGCAATCAAGAAAACATTTAACTTTGATTGGGTGCGCTTGGCCCAAGAAAAAGTGCAACACAAGGGCGACACTCGAAGAACCCAGCATCAATCTACCGTGACGGGTCTTCGCCCGAAAAAATTAATTAAATATCATGTGAGCCAATGGCCCACGTATCAGATATTAAACTAATAAGAACATATACTACACTTGATCATAGCTAAAAGGCCGAGAAAAGTATGTCTATTCTTGTTCATCAGCTCTACTTTTATACCCTCACATCTAAGTTTTTCTAGCCGTCATCGACCAATGTGGGACCAAATGTCTCTATATAATATTTTTTTCATTATCTTTCAAAACCAAAAGTCGCAATAATAAAATATTGGATAATAAACCTTTTCCCTCATGTTTTATTTGATTGGGTGCGCCTGACCCAAGCAGAAGTACAAAAACACAAGGGCGACACTCGAAGACCCCAACAACAAGCTATTGTGATGGGCCTTCCCCCGTAAAAATTAATTTAAGATCATATGAGCCAATGGCCCACGTATCAAATATTAAACTAATAAGAATAGATACTACACTTGATCATATCCAAAAGGCCAAGAAAGGTATGCCTATGCTTGTTCATTGGCTTTACTTTTATACACTCATATCTAAGTTTTCCTAGCCGTCATCGACCGATGTGGGACCAAATGTCTATATATAGTTTTTTTCATTATCTTTCAAACCAAAAGACGCAACAATAAAATATTGGAGACTAACCCTTTTACATCATGTTTTTAAACCATCCACGCCTTAAAAAGCTCACAATCCATTTGAGTTATTTTCACTCCAATGTAATTGTTAGGATTTCTCCAATGTGAAGATAATAGATAACATTTTACCTAACAAGTTAGTGCTTAGTTTTTTTAAATATTTTACACAATAAACCACATTTTCTCGTACTAAAATCTTTCGAATTTCAAAACTCATTCCTTTGTCAACAGTCTCTTCAAAAGAACTAGTCAAAGAATAAATTTGTGTCTTTACATAATTAAATAGTACCAAACTACTTTTCTCCGTGATATTTCATTATTTATCATTCTAGTCATTTCTAATGATTAAGGGGTGGAGATTTTGTTATCCAACCCCATTTTCCAAACTAGCCAATCTAAGTAATAGTAAATGTCTGAAATTGTCACTATTCATTGGATTTCAAAGCCGTGTTAATGTTATATTTGATACAAGTTATGAGGATTATTAGTTTAGTCTTTCCAATTCATTATGTGTTGAATTGTTGTTTTAATTATATCATTTGACGTTTGTGTAAATAATATTAAACTAGATGCGATTATATTGAATGCAATCAAGAAAACATTTAACTTTTATTTGAATGGGTGCGCCTGGCCCTAGCAGAAGTACAACAACACAAGGGCGACACTCGAAGACCCCAAAAGCAAGCTACCGTGACCGTCTTCCCCCGAAATAAATAATTTAAGATCATATGAGCCAATGGCCCACGTATTAGATATTAAACTAATAAAAATAGATACTACACTTGATCATATCCAAAAGGCCGAGAAAGGTATGCCTATTCTTGTTCATTGGCTTTACTTTTATACACTCACATCTAAGTTTTCCTAGACGTCATCCACCGATGTGGGACCAAATGTCTCTATATAGTTTTTTTCATTATCTTTCAAAATCAAAAGACACAACAATAAAATATTGGAGAATAAACCTTTAACATCATGTTTTTAAACCATACACGCCTTAAAAAGCTCACAATCCATTTGAGCTATTATCACTCCAATGTAATTGTTAGGATTTCTCCAATGTGAAGAAAATAGATAACATTTTACCTAACAAGTTAGTGCTTAGTTGTTTCAAATATTTTACACAATAAACCACATTTTCTTGAACTAAAATCTCTCGAATTTCAAAACTCATTCCTTTGTCACCAGTCTATTCAAAAGAACCAGCCAAAGAATAAATTTGTGTCTTTACATAATTAAATAGTACCAAACCACTTTTCACCGTGATACTTCATTATTTATCATTCTAGTCATTTATAATGATTTAGGGGTGGAGACTTTGTTATCCAACCCCATTTTCTAAACTAGCCAATCTAAGTAATAATAAATATACGAAACCTGTCACTATTCATTAGACTTCAAAGCCGTGTTAATGTTATAGTTGATACAAGTGATGAGGATTATTAGTTTAGTGTTTCCAATTCATTATGTGTTGAATTATTGTTTTAATTAAATCATTCAACGTTTGTGTAAATAATATTACATTAGATGCGAGTATATTGAATGCAATCAAGAAAACATTTTAACTTTGATTTAATTGGGTGCGTCTGACCCAAGCAGAAGTGCAACACAAGGGCAACACTCGAAGACCCCATCAGCAAGCTACCGTGACGGGTCTTCCCCAAAAAAAATTAATTTAAGATCATATGAGCCAATGGCCCATTTATCAGATATTAAACTAATAAGAATAGATACTACACTTGATCATATCCAAAAGGCCAAGAAAGATATGCCTATTCTTGTTCATTGGCTTTACTTTTATACACTCGCATCTAAGTTTTCCTAGCCGTCATCGACCGATGTGGGACCAAATGTCTCTATTTAGTTTTTTTCATTATCTTTCAAACCAAAAGACGCAACAATAAAATATTGGAGAATAAACCTTTTACATCATGTTTTTAAACCATCCACGCCTTAAAAAGCTCACAATCCATTTGAGCTATTTTCACTCCAATGTAATTGTTAGGATTTCTCAAATGTGAAGAAAATAGATAACATTTTACCTAACAAGTTAGTACTTAGTTCTTTTAAATATTTTACACAATAAACCAAATTTTTTCGTACTAAAATCTTTCGAATTTCAAAACTCATTCTTTTGTCACCAGTCTATTCAAAAGAACTAGTCAAAGAATAAATTTGTGTCTTTATATAATTAAATAGTACCAAACTACTTTTCTCCGTGATATTTCATTATTTATCATTCTAGTCATTTCTAATGATTAAGGGATGGAGATTTTGTTATCCAACCCCATTTTCCAAACTAGTCAATCTAAGTAATAGTAAATATACGAAACTTGTTGGATTTCAAAGCTGTGTTAATGTTATAGTTGATACAAGTTATGAGGATTATTAGTTTAGTCTTTCCAATTCATTATGTGTTGAATTGTTGTTTTAATTATATCATTTGACGTTTGTGTAAATAATATTACACTAGATGCGAGTATATTGAATGCAATCAAGAAAACATTTAACTTTTATTTGATTGGGTGCGCCTGGCCCTAGAAGAAGTACAACAACACAAGGGCGACACTCGAAAACCCCAACAGCAAGCTACCGTGACCGTCTTCCCCCGAAAAAAATAATTTAAGATCATATGAGCCAATGGCCCACGTATTAGATATTAAACTAATAAAAATAGATACTACACTTGATCATATGAGCCAATGGCCCACGTATCAGATATTAAACTAATTAGAATAGATACTACACTTACACTTGATCATATCCAAAAGGCCAAGAAAGGTATGCCTATTCTTGTTCATTGGCTTTACTTTTATACACTCACATCTAAGTTTTCCTAGCCGTCATTGACCGATGTGGGACCAAATGTCTCAATATAGTTTTTTTCATTATCTTTTAAACCAAAAGACGCAATAATAAAATATTGGAGAATAAACCTTTTACAACATGTTTTTAAACCATCCACGCCTTAAAAAGCTCACAATCCATTTGAGCTATTTTCACTCCAATGTAATTGTTAGGATTTCTCCAATGTGAAGAAAATAGATAACATTTTACCTAACAAGTTAGTGCTTAGTTGTTTCAAATATTTTACACAATAAACCACATTTTCTTGAACTAAAATCTCTCGAATTTCAAAACTCATTCCTTTGTCACCAGTCTATTCAAAAGAACCAGCCAAAGAATAAATTTGTATCTTTACATAATTAAATAGTACCAAACCACTTTTCACCGTGATACTTCATTATTTATCATTCTAATCATTTATAATGATTTAGGGGTGGAGACTTTGTTATCCAACCCCATTTTCTAAACTAGTCAATCTAAGTAATAATAAATATACGAAACCTGTCACTATTCATTAGACTTCAAAGCCGTGTTAATGTTATAGTTGATACAAGTGATGAGGATTATTAGTTTAGTGTTTCCAATTCATTATGTGTTGAATTATTGTTTTAATTAAATCATTCAACGTTTGTGTAAATAATATTACATTAGATGCGAGTATATTGAATGCAATCAAGAAAACATTTTAACTTTGATTTAATTAGGTGCGTCTGACCCAAGTAGAAGTGCAACACAAGGGCAACACTCGAAGACCCCATCAGCAAGCTACCGTGACGGGTCTTCCCCCAAAAAAATTAATTTAAGATCATATGAGCCAATGGCCCATTTATCAGATATTAAACTAATAAGAATAGATACTACACTTGATCATATCCAAAAGGCCAAGAAAGGTATGCCTATTCTTGTTCATTGGCTTTACTTTTATACACTCACATCTAAGTTTTCCTAGCCGTCATCGACCGATGTGGGACCAAATGTCTCAATATAGTTTTTTTCATTATCTTTCAAACCAAAAGACGCAATAATAAAATATTGGAGAATAAACCTTTTACAACATGTTTTTAAACCATCCACGCCTTAAAAAGCTCACAATCCATTTGAGCTATTTTCACTCCAATGTAATTGTTAGGATTTCTCCAATGTGAAGAAAATAGATAACATTTTACCTAACAAGTTAGTGCTTAGTTGTTTCAAATATTTTACACAATAAACCACATTTTCTTGAACTAAAATCTCTCGAATTTCAAAACTCATTCCTTTGTCACCAGTCTATTCAAAAGAACCAGCCAAAGAATAAATTTGTATCTTTACATAATTAAATAGTACCAAACCACTTTTCACCGTGATACTTCATTATTTATCATTCTAATCATTTATAATGATTTAGGGGTGGAGACTTTGTTATCCAACCCCATTTTCTAAACTAGTCAATCTAAGTAATAATAAATATACGAAACCTGTCACTATTCATTAGACTTCAAAGCCGTGTTAATGTTATAGTTGATACAAGTGATGAGGATTATTAGTTTAGTGTTTCCAATTCATTATGTGTTGAATTATTGTTTTAATTAAATCATTCAACGTTTGTGTAAATAATATTACATTAGATGCGAGTATATTGAATGCAATCAAGAAAACATTTTAACTTTGATTTAATTAGGTGCGTCTGACCCAAGTAGAAGTGCAACACAAGGGCAACACTCGAAGACCCCATCAGCAAGCTACCGTGACGGGTCTTCCCCCAAAAAAATTAATTTAAGATCATATGAGCCAATGGCCCATTTATCAGATATTAAACTAATAAGAATAGATACTACACTTGATCATATCCAAAAGGCCAAGAAAGGTATGCCTATTCTTGTTCATTGGCTTTACTTTTATACACTCACATCTAAGTTTTCCTAGCCGTCATCGACCGATGTGGAACCAAATGTCTCAATATAGTTTTTTTCATTATCTTTCAAACCAAAAGACGCAATAATAAAATATTGGAGAATAAACCTTTTACAACATGTTTTTAAACCATCCACGCCTTAAAAAGCTCACAATCCATTTGAGCTATTTTCACTCCAATGTAATTGTTAGGATTTCTCCAATGTGAAGAAAATAGATAACATTTTACCTAACAAGTTAGTGCTTAGTTGTTTCAAATATTTTACACAATAAACCACATTTTCTTGAACTAAAATCTCTCGAATTTCAAAACTCATTCCTTTGTCACCAGTCTATTCAAAAGAACCAGCCAAAGAATAAATTTGTGTCTTTACATAATTAAATAGTACCAAACCACTTTTCACCGTGATACTTCATTATTTATCATTCTAGTCATTTATAATGATTTAGGGGTGGAGACTTTGTTATCCAACCCCATTTTCTAAACTAGCCAATCTAAGTAATAATAAATATACGAAACCTGTCACTATTCATTATACTTCAAAGCCATTTTAATGTTATAGTTGATACAAGTGATGAGGATTATTAGTTTAGTGTTTCCAATTCATTATGTGTTGAATTATTGTTTTAATTAAATCATTCAACGTTTGTGTAAATAATATTACATTAGATGCGAGTATATTGAATGCAATCAAGAAAACATTTTAACTTTGATTTAATTGGGTGCGTCTGACCCAAGCAGAAGTGCAACACAAGGGCAACACTCGAAGACCCCATCAGCAAGCTACCGTGACGGGTCTTCCCCCAAAAAAATTAATTTAAGATCATATGAGCCAATGGCCCATTTATTAGATATTAAACTAATAAGAATAGATACTACACTTGATCATATCCAAAAGGCCAAGAAAGGTATGCCTATTCTTGTTCATTGGCTTTACTTTTATACACTCGCATCTAAGTTTTCCTAGCCGTCATCGACCGATGTGGGACCAAATGTCTCTATATAGTTTTTTTCATTATCTTTCAAACCAAAAGACGCAACAATAAAATATTGGAGAATAAACCTTTTACATCATGTTTTTAAACCATCCACGCCTTAAAAAGCTCACAATCCATTTGAGCTATTTTCACTCCAATGTAATTGTTAGGATTTCTCCAATGTGAAGAAAATAGATAACATTTTACCTAACAAGTTAGTGCTTAGTTGTTTCAAATATTTTACACAATAAACCACATTTTCTTAACTAAAATCTCTCGAATTTCAAAACTCATTCCTTTGTCACCAGTCTATTCAAAAGAACCAGCCAAAGAATAAATTTGTGTCTTTACATAATTAAATAGTACCAAACCACTTTTCACCGTGATACTTCATTATTTATCATTCTAGTCATTTATAATGATTTAGGGGTGGAGACTTTGTTATCCAACCCCATTTTCTAAACTAGCCAATCTAAGTAATAATAAATATACGAAACCTGTCACTATTCATTAGACTTCAAAGCCGTGTTAATGTTATAGTTGATACAAGTGATGAGGATTATTAGTTTAGTGTTTTCAATTCATTATGTGTTGAATTATTGTTTTAATTAAATCATTCAACGTTTGTGTAAATAATATTACATTAGATGCGAGTATATTGAATGCAATCAAGAAAACATTTTAACTTTGATTTAATTGGGTGCGTCTGACCCAAGCAGAAGTGCAACACAAGGGCAACACTCGAAGACCCCATCAGCAAGCTACCGTGACGGGTCTTCCCCCAAAAAAAAATAATTTAAGATCATATGAGCCAATGGCCCATTTATCAGATATTAAACTAATAAGAATAGATACTACACTTGATTATATCCAAAAGGCCAAGAAAGGTATGCCTATTCTTGTTCATTGGCTTTACTTTTATACACTCGCATCTAAGTTTTCCTAGCCGTCATCGACCGATGTGGGACCAAATGTCTCTATATAGTTTTTTTCATTATCTTTCAAACCAAAAGACGCAACAATAAAATACTGGAGAATAAACCTTTTACATCATGTTTTTAAACCATCCACGCCTTAAAAAGCTCACAATCCATTTGAGCTATTTTCACTCCAATGTAATTGTTAGGATTTCTCAAATGTGAAGAAAATAGATAACATTTTACCTAACAAGTTAGTACTTAGTTCTTTTAAATATTTTACACAATAAACCACATTTTCTCGTACTAAAATCTTTCGAATTTCAAAACTCATTCCTTTGTCAACAGTCTCTTCAAAAGAACTAGTCAAAGAATAAATTTGTGTCTTTACATAATTAAATAGTACCAAACTACTTTTCTCCGTGATATTTCATTATTTATCATTCTAGTCATTTCTAATGATTAAGGGGTGGAGATTTCGTTATCCAACCCCATTTTCCAAACTAGCCAATCTAAGTAATAGTAAATATACGAAACTTGTTGGATTTCAAAGCTGTGTTAATGTTATAGTTGATACAAGTTATGAGGATTATTAGTTTAGTGTTTCCAATTCATTATGTGTTGAATTGTTGTTTTAATTATATCATTTGACGTTTTTGTAAATAATATTACACTAGATGCGAGTATATTGAATGCAATCAAGAAAACATTTAACTTTTATTTGATTGGGTGCGTCTGGCCCTAGAAGAAGTACAACAACACAAGGGCGACACTCGAAGATCCCAACAGCAAGCTACCGTGACCGTCTTCCCCTGAAAAAAATAATTTAAGATCATATGAGCCAATGGCCCACGTATTAGATATTAAACTAATAAAAATAGATACTACACTTGATCATATCCAAAAGGCCGAGAAAGGTATGCCTATTCTTGTTCATTGGCTTAATTTTATACACTCACGTCTAAATTTTCCTAGCCGTCATCGACCGATGTGGGACCAAATGTCTCTATATCAATTTTTTCATTATCTTTCAAACCAAAAGACGCAATAATAAAATATTGGAGAATAAACCTTTTACAACATGTTTTTAAACCATCCACGCCTTAAAAAGCTAACAATCCATTTGAGCTATTTTCACTCCAATGTAATTGTTAGGATTTCTCCAATGTGAAGAAAATAGATAACATTTTACCTAACAAGTTAGTGCTTAGTTGTTTCAAATATTTTACACAATAAACCACATTTTCTTGAACTAAAATCTCTCGAATTTCAAAACTCATTCCTTTGTCACCAGTCTATTCAAAAGAACCAGCCAAAGAATAAATTTGTGTCTTTACATAATTAAATAGTACCAAACCACTTTTCACCGTGATACTTCATTATTTATCATTCTAGTCATTTATAATGATTTAGGGGTGGAGACTTTGTTATCCAACTCCATTTTCTAAACTAGCCAATCTAAGTAATAATAAATATACGAAACCTGTCACTATTCATTAGACTTCAAAGCCGTGTTAATGTTATAGTTGATACAAGTGATGAGGATTATTAGTTTAGTGTTTCCAATTCATTATGTGTTTATTGTTTTAATTAAATCATTCAACGTTTGTGTAAATAATATTACATTAGATGCGAGTATATTGAATGCAATCAAGAAAACATTTTAACTTTGATTTAATTGGGTGCGTCTGGCCCAAGCAGAAGTGCAACACAAGGGCGACACTCGAAGACCCCAGCAGCAAGCTACCGTGACGGGTCTTCCCCTGAAAAAAATAATTTAATATCATGTGAGCCAATGGCCCACGTATTAGATATTAAACTGATAAAAAAAGATACTACACTTGATCTTAGCCAAAAGGCCGAGAAAGGTATGGCTATTCTTGTTCATCGGCTCTACTTTTATACACTCACATCTAAGTTTTACTAGACTTCATCGACCTATGTGGGATCGAATGTCTCTATATCATTTTTTTCATTATCTTTCAAAATCAAAAGACGCAACAATAAAATATTGGAGAATAAACCTTTTACATCATGTTTTTAAACCATCCACGCCTTAAAAAGGTCACAATCCATTTGAGCTACTTTCAATCCAATGTAATTGTTAAGATTTCTCCAATGTGAAGAAAATAGAAAATATTTTACCTAACAAGTTAGTGCTTACTTATTTCAAATATTTTACACCATAAAACACATTTTCTCGTACTAAAAACTCTCAAATTTCAAAACTCTTTCCTTTGTCACCAGTCTCCTCAAAAGAACCGACCAAGAATAAATTTGTGACTGTACATAATTAAATATTACCAAACCATTTTCCACCGTGATACTTCATTATAGATCATTCTAGTCATTTCAAATGATTGAGGGGTGGAGATTTTGTTATCCAACCTAATTTTCCAAACTAGCCAATCTAAGTAATAGTAAATATACGAAACTTGTCACTATTCATTGGACTTCAAAGCCGTCTTAATGTTATAGTTGATACAAGTTATGAGGATTATTAATTTAGTCTTTCCAATTCATTATGTCTTGAATTGTTGTTTTAATTAAATCATTCAACGTTTGTGTAAATAATATTACACTAGATGCAAGTATATTGAATGCAATTAAGAAAAGATTTAACTTTGATTTAATTGGGTTGGTCTGGCACAATCAGAAGTGCAACACAAGGGCGACACTCGAAGACCCCAGCAGCAAGCTACCGTGACGGGTCTTCCCCCCAAAAAAATAATTTAATATCATGTGAGCCAATGGCCCACGTATCAGATATTAAACTGATAAGAACAGATAGTACACTTGATCATAGCCAAAAGGCCGAGAAAGGTATGCATATTCTTGTTCATTGGCTTTACTTTTATACACTCACATCTAAGTTTTCCTAGCTGTCATCGACCGATGTGGGACCAAATGTCTCTATATAATTTTTATCATTATCTTTCAAACCAAAAGACGCAATAATAAAATATTGGAGAATAAACCTTTTACATCATGTTTTTAAACTATCCACGCCTTAAAAAGCTCACAATCCATTAGAGCTATTTTCACTCCAATGTAATTTTCAAGATTTCTCCAATGTGAAAAAAATAGAAAACATTTTACCTATCAAGTTAGTTCTTAGTTGTTACAAATATTTTACACAATAAAACACATTTTATCGTATTAAAAACTCTCAAATTTCAAAACTCTTTCCTTTGTCACCAGTCTCCTCAAAAGAACCGGCCAAAGAATAAATTTGAGAAAGTTCATAATTAAATATTACCAAACCATTTTCCACCGTGATACTTCATTATAGATCATTCTAGTCATTTCAAAAGATTAAGGGATGGAGATTTTGTTATCCAACCTAATTTTCCAAACTAGCCAATCTAAGTAATAGTAAATATACGAAACTTGTCACTATTCATTGGACTTCAAAGTCATGTTAATGTTATAGTTGATACAAGTTATGAGGATTATTAGTTTAGTCTTTCCAATTCATTATGTCTTGAATTGTTGTTTTAATTAAATCATTCAACGTTTGTGTAAATAATATTACACTAGATGCAAGTATATTGTATGCAATCAAGAAAACATTTAACTTTTATTTAATTGGGTGCGTCTGGCCCAAGTAGAAGTGCAACACAAGGGCGACACTCGAAGACCCCAGCAGCAAGCTACCGTGACGGGTCTTCCCCTGAAAAAAATAATTTAATATCATGTGAGCCAATGGCCCACGTATTAGATATTAAACTGATAAAAAAAGATACTACACTTGATCTTAGCCAAAAGGCCGAGAAAGGTATGGCTATTCTTGTTCATCGGCTCTACTTTTATACACTCACATCTAAGTTTTACTAGACTTCATCGACCTATGTGGGATCGAATGTCTATATATCATTTTTTTCATTATCTTTCAAAATCAAAAGACGCAACAATAAAATATTGGAGAATAAACCTTTTACATCATGTTTTTAAACCATCCACGCCTTAAAAAGGTCACAATCCATTTGAGCTACTTTCAATCCAATGTAATTGTTAAGATTTCTCCAATGTGAAGAAAATAGAAAATATTTTACCTAACAAGTTAGTGCTTACTTATTTCAAATATTTTACACAATAAAACACATTTTCTCGTACTAAAAACTCTCAAATTTCAAAACTCTTTCCTTTGTCACCAGTCTCCTCAAAAGAACCGACCAAGAATAAATTTGTGACTGTACATAATTAAATATTACCAAACCATTTTCCACCGTGATACTTCATTATAGATCATTCTAGTCATTTCAAATGATTGAGGGGTGGAGATTTTGTTATCCAACCTAATTTTCCAAACTAGCCAATCTAAGTAATAGTAAATATACGAAACTTGTCACTATTCATTGGACTTCAAAGCCGTCTTAATGTTATAGTTGATACAAGTTATGAGGATTATTAATTTAGTCTTTCCAATTCATTATGTCTTGAATTGTTCTTTTAATTAAATCATTCAACGTTTGTGTAAATAATATTACACTAGATGCAAGTATATTGATGCAATTAAGAAAAGATTTAACTTTGATTTAATTGGGTTGGTCTGGCACAATCAGAAGTGCAACACAAGGGCGACACTCGAAGACCCCAGCAACAAGCTACCGTGACGGGTCTTCCCCCAAAAAAAATAATTTAATATCATGTGAGCCAATGGCCCACGTATCAGATATTAAACTGATAAGAACAGATAGTACACTTGATCATAGCCAAAAGGCCGAGAAAGGTATGCATATTCTTGTTCATTGGCTTTACTTTTATACACTCACATCTAAGTTTTCCTAGCCGTCATCGACCGATGTGGGACCAAATATCTCTATATAATTTTTTTCATTATCTTTCAAACCAAAAGACGCAACAATATAATATTGGAGAATAAACCTTTTACATCATGTTTTTAAACTATCCACGCCTTAAAAAGCTCACAATCCATTAGAGCTATTTTCACTCCAATGTAATTTTCAAGATTTCTCCAATGTGAAGAAAATAGAAAACATTTTACCTATCAAGTTAGTTCTTAGTTGTTACAAATATTTTACACAATAAAACACATTTTATCGTATTAAAAACTCTCAAATTTCAAAACTCTTTCCTTTGTCACCAGTCTCCTCAAAAGAACCGGCCAAAGAATAAATTTGTGACAGTACATAATTAAATATTACCAAACCATTTTCCACCGTGATACTTCATTATAGATCATTCTAGTCATTTCAAAAGATTAAGGGATGGAGATTTTGTTATCCAACCTAATTTTCCAAACTAGCCAATCTAAGTAATAGTAAATATACGAAACTTGTCACTATTCATTGGACTTCAAAGTCATGTTAATGTTATAGTTGATACAAGTTATGAGGATTATTAGTTTAGTCTTTCCAATTCATTATGTCTTGAATTGTTGTTTTAATTAAATCATTCAACGTTTGTGTAAATAATATTACACTAGATGCGAGTATATTGTATGCAATCAAGAAAACATTTAACTTTTATTTAATTGGGTGCGTCTGGCACAAGCAGAAGTGCAACACAAGGGCGAAACTCGAAGACCCCAGCAGCAAGCTACCGTGACGGGTCTTCCCCTGAAAAAAATAATTTAATATCATGTGAGCCAATGGCCCACGTATCAGATATTAAACTGATAAGAACAGATACTACACTTGATCTTAGCCAAAAGGTCAAGAAAGGTATGCCTATTCTTGTTCATCGGCTCTACTTTTATACACTCAAATCTAAGTTTTACTAGCCTTCATCAACTTATGTGGGATCGAATGTCTCTATATCATTTTTTTCATTATCTTTCAAAACCAAAAGACGCAACAATAAAATATTGGAGAATAAAGCTTTTCACTCATGTTTTTAAACCATCCATGCCTTAAAAATCTCAAAATCCATTTGAGCTATTTTCACTCCAATGTAATTATTAAGATTTCTCCAATTTTAAGAAAATAGAAAACATTTTATCTAATAAGTTAGTGGTTAGTTTTTTCAAATATTTTACACAATAAACCACATTTTCTTGTACTAAAATCTTTCGAATTTCAAAACTCTTTCCTTTTTTTACCAGAGTCCTCAAAATAACCAGCCAAATAATAAATTTGTGTCTTTACATAATTATCATTCTAGTCATTTCTAATGATTGAGGGGTGGATATTTTTTATCCAACCCATTTTCCAAACTAGTCAATCTAAGTATTAGTAAATATACGAAACATGTCACTATTCATTGGACTTTAACGCCGTGTTAATGTTATAGTTTATACAAGTTATAAGAATTGTTAGGATCTAGGTCGCGGGTGGGGAACCGGGGTCCGGCCGGTTAACACCTTTCTGACAACACTGAATGGTTGGTGCATAATCCGGTTAAAGATTAACACCGGGTTTCAATATTACACAAACTGTCACAAACCAATGAACCGAGTTCAAGTGCGGAAGTGGTTTGTTTCAGGTTGAAGTAACACACATACATGATGAATAAAGATAGAATCTGGATAATATCGGTTTGGAAATTAGGAGGTCGGTTTAAGTTTAGTGAATCGGATAGAACGTAGAACCGACAGAAAGTAAAGAACAAGACACAAGTTTTTATGGATGTTCGGAGATAAAACTCTTACGTCACCCCTTCTTCTCGAAACCGCGAGACGATATTCACTAATGAATACACAAACACAATACACGATCGAGATTTATTTGCTGCTCGATAAATACTCATACAATTCTCACCGAAATTGTAATCTCACTTCAAATGCACACTTAAACTTTGAATCTTGTAGAGAGATAAACTTGTAATTATTAACTCTTAGAACTTGTAGCTAGTGGAACTGATGAGCTGCATTTACTCCTCTTCAGCTCCTTTTATAGGTGAAATGTGCCAAGGGTCACATTTCTTCAAAGGATACCTTCATGGTAATCCTTGAATCTGATTAGTTGAGCAGTGGCATAAATTGCGGTTTAAGCTTCAAAGGCATGAAGTAGACCGGCTTCATTTGTCTTTTAGTTAATATGGCAAATGCTGATTGGTCGGTTGCCTGTATCTGGAAGACTACACCTTTGACTTATACCAAAATGGTAATTGTTTGTTCAGGCAATCTTCTGCAGTCTTTAGAGTATCATCAGACTTGTATGGATATGGCAATGTTAAAGTCTGATCCTTTGATGTCATCTTCTGCATATACCCAAAGTGTCTGTTTACACCAATTTGTAGAGTGTACTTAGTTTGATAATCCTGACTTCTTTCTCTATGTAGTCTCTTCATCGGTTTTCCGGTTGGATACAACATTTCGGTTTAGGATGTCTACCGGTTTGTTCATAGCTTCAGGTTAACCGGATAACTTCCGGTTTTGAATACATCCTTTGCTTCTTCTTCTAACCGGTTAGATTCTTTGGTCGGTTGGATTCTTGACAAGTCAGATTCTTGACCGTTCCTACAAAGAAAATTTGTTTTGTTAAGTTCTTATTTTTAACCGGTCTAATTTATCTAACAAGGATTATTAGTTTAGTCTTTCTAATTCATTATGTGTTGAATTATTGTTTTAATTAAATCATTCAACGTTTGTATAAATAGTATTACCCTAGATGCGAGTATATTGAATGCAATCAAGAAAAAATTTAACTTTTATTTGATTGGGTGCGCTTGGCCCAAGTAGAAGTGCTACACAAGGGCGACACTCGAAGACCCCAACAACAAGCTACCGTGGTGGGTCTTCCCCCGAAAAAATTAATTAAATATCATGTGAGCCAATGGCCCACGTATCAGATATTAAACTAATAAGAGCAAATACTACACTTGATCATAGCCAAAAGGCCGAGAAAAGTATGCATATTCTTGTTCATCGACTCTACTTTTATACACTCACATCTAAGTTTTACTAGTCGTCATTGACCGATGTGGGACCAAATGTCTCTATATAATATTTTTTTCATTATCTTTCAGAACTAAAAGTCGCAACAATAAAATATTGGAGAATAAACCTTTTCCCTCATGTTTTATTTGATTAGGTGCGCCTGGCCAAAGCAGAAGTGCAACACAAGGGAGACACTCGAAAACCCCAGCAGCAAGCTACCGTGACGTGTCTTCCCCCGAAAAAATTAATTTAATATTATGTGAGCCAATGGCCCCCGTATCAGATATTAAACTGATAAGAACAGATACTACACTTGATCTTAGCCAAAAGGCCGAGAAAGTTATGTCTATTAATGTTCTTCGGCTCTACTTTTATACACTCACATCTATGTTTTCCTAGCCGTCATCAACCGATGTGGGATCAAATGTCTCTATATAATTTTTTTCATTATATTTCAAAACCAAAAAGGCAACAATAAAAATTTAAGAATAAACCTTTTCTCTCATGTTTTTAAACCATCCACGCCTTAAAAAGCTCACAATCCATTTGAGCTATTTTCAATCCAATGTAATTGTTAAGATTTCTCAAATGAGAAGAAAATAGAAAACATTTTACCTAACAAGTGAGTGCTTAGTTGTTTCAAATATTTTACACAATAAAACACATATTCTCGTACTAAAATCTCTCGAATTTCAAAACTCTTTCATTTGTCACCAGTCTCCTCAAAAGAACCAGCCAAAGAATAAATTTGTGTCTTTACATAATTAAATAGTACCAAACCACTTTTAACCGTGATACTTCATTATTTATATTTCTAGTGATTTCTAATGATTGAGGGGTGGATATTTTGTTATCCAACCCCATTTTACAAACTAGCCAATCTAAGTTATAGTAAATATACAAAAATTGTCACTATTCATTGGAATTCAAAGCCGTGTTAATATTATATTTGATACAAGTTATGAAGATTACTAGTTTAGTCTTTCCAATTCATTATGTGTTGAATTGTTGTTTTAATTAAATCATTCGATGTTTGTGTAAATAATATTACACTAGATGCGAGTATATTGAATGCAATCAAGAAAACATTTAACTTTTATTTGATTGGGTGCGTCTGGCCCAAGCCGAATTGCAACACAAGGTCGACACTCGAAGACCCCAGCAGCAAGCTATCATGACGGGTATTCCCTCGAAAAAATTAATCAAATATCATGTGAGCCAATGGCCCACGTATCATATATTAAACTAATAAGAACAGATACTACACTTGATCATAGCCTAAAGGCCGAAAAAAGTATGCCTATTCTTGTTCATCGACTCTACTTTTATACACTCACATTTAAGTTTTTCTAGTCGTCATCGACCGATGTGGGACCAAATGTCTCTATATAATTTTTTTCATTATCTTTCAAAACCAAAAGACGCAACAATAAAATATTGGAGAATAAACATTTTCCATCATGTTTTATTTGATTGGTTGTGCCTAGCCCAAGCAGAAGTGAAACACAAGGGCGACACTCGAAGACCCCAACAACAAGCTACTGTGACGGGTCTTCCCCCGAAAAAATTAACTTAATATCATGTGAGCCAATGGCCCACGTATCTGATATTAAACTGATAAGAATAGATACTAAAATTGATCATAGCCAAAATTCCGAGAAAGATATGCCTATTCTTATTCATTGGCTTTACTTTTATACACTCACATCTAAGTTTTCCTAGCCGTCATTGACCGATGTGGGACCAATTGTCTCGATATAATTTTTTTCATTATCTTTCAAAAACAAAAGACGCAACAATAAAATATTGGAGAATAAACCTTTTACATCATGTTTTTAAACCATCCACGCCTTAAAAAGCTCAAAATCCATTTGAGCTATTTTCACTCTAATGTAATTGTTAAGATTTCTCCAATTTTAAGAATATAGAAAACATTTTACCTAACAAGTTAGTGCTTAGTTGTTTCAAATATTTTACACCATAAACCACATTTTCTTGAACTAAAATCTCTCGAATTTCAAAACTCATTCCTTTGTCACCAGTCTATTCAAAAGAACCAGCCAAAGAATAAATTTGTGTCTTTACATAATTAAATAGTACCAAACCACTTTTCACCGTGATACTTCATTATTTATCATTCTAGTCATTTATAATGATTTAGGGGTGGAGACTTTGTTATCCAACCCCATTTTCTAAACTAGCCAATCTAAGTAATAATAAATATACGAAACCTGTCACTATTCATTAGACTTCAAAGCCGTGTTAATGTTATAGTTGATACAAGTGATGAGGATTATTAGTTTAGTGTTTCCAATTCATTATGTGTTGAATTATTGTTTTAATTAAATCATTCAACGTTTGTGTAAATAATATTACATTAGATGCGAGTATATTGAATGCAATCAAGAAAACATTTTAACTTTGATTTAATTAGGTGCGTCTGACCCAAGTAGAAGTGCAACACAAGGGCAACACTCGAAGACCCCATCAGCAAGCTACCGTGACGGGTCTTCCCCCAAAAAAATTAATTTAAGATCATATGAGCCAATGGCCCATTTATCAGATATTAAACTAATAAGAATAGATACTACACTTGATCATATCCAAAAGGCCAAGAAAGGTATGCCTATTCTTGTTCATTGGCTTTACTTTTATACACTCACATCTAAGTTTTCCTAGCCGTCATCGACCGATGTGGGACCAAATGTCTCAATATAGTTTTTTTCATTATCTTTCAAACCAAAAGACGCAATAATAAAATATTGGAGAATAAACCTTTTACAACATGTTTTTAAACCATCCACGCCTTAAAAAGCTCACAATCCATTTGAGCTATTTTCACTCCAATGTAATTGTTAGGATTTCTCCAATGTGAAGAAAATAGATAACATTTTACCTAACAAGTTAGTGCTTAGTTGTTTCAAATATTTTACACAATAAACCACATTTTCTTGAACTAAAATCTCTCGAATTTCAAAACTCATTCCTTTGTCACCAGTCTATTCAAAAGAACCAGCCAAAGAATAAATTTGTGTCTTTACATAATTAAATAGTACCAAACCACTTTTCACCGTGATACTTCATTATTTATCATTCTAGTCATTTATAATGATTTAGGGGTGGAGACTTTGTTATCCAACCCCATTTTCTAAACTAGCCAATCTAAGTAATAATAAATATACGAAACCTGTCACTATTCATTAGACTTCAAAGCCGTGTTAATGTTATAGTTGATACAAGTGATGAGGATTATTAGTTTAGTGTTTCCAATTCATTATGTGTTGAATTATTGTTTTAATTAAATCATTCAACGTTTGTGTAAATAATATTACATTAGATGCGAGTATATTGAATGCAATCAAGATAACATTTTAACTTTGATTTAATTGGGTGCGTCTGACCCAAGCAGAAGTGCAACACAAGGGCAACACTCGAAGACCCCATCAGCAAGCTACCGTGAAGGGTCTTCCCCCAAAAAAATTAATTTAAGATCATATGATCCAATGGCCCATTTATTAGATATTAAACTAATAAGAATAGATACTACACTTGATCATATCCAAAAGGCCAAGAAAGGTATGCCTATTCTTGTTCATTGGCTTTACTTTTATACACTCGCATCTAAGTTTTCCTAGCCGTCATCGACCGATGTGGGACCAAATGTCTCTATATAGTTTTTTTCATTATCTTTCAAACCAAAAGACGCAACAATAAAATATTGGAGAATAAACCTTTTACATCATGTTTTTAAACCATCCACGCCTTAAAAAGCTCACAATCCATTTGAGCTATTTTCACTCCAATGTAATTGTTAGGATTTCTCCAATGTGAAGAAAATAGATAACATTTTACCTAACAAGTTAGTGCTTAGTTGTTTCAAATATTTTACACAATAAACCACATTTTCTTGAACTAAAATCTCTCGAATTTCAAAACTCATTCCTTTGTCACCAGTCTATTCAAAAGAACCAGCCAAAGAATAAATTTGTGTCTTTACATAATTAAATAGTACCAAACCACTTTTCACCGTGATACTTCATTATTTATCATTCTAGTCATTTATAATGATTTAGGGTGGAGACTTTGTTATCCAACCCCATTTTCTAAACTAGCCAATCTAAGTAATAATAAATATACGAAACCTGTCACTATTCATTAGACTTCAAAGCCGTGTTAATGTTATAGTTGATACAAGTGATGAGGATTATTAGTTTAGTGTTTTCAATTCATTATGTGTTGAATTATTGTTTTAATTAAATCATTCAACGTTTGTGTAAATAATATTACATTAGATGCGAGTATATTGAATGCAATCAAGAAAACATTTTAACTTTGATTTAATTGGGTGCGTCTGACCCAAGCAGAAGTGCAACACAAGGGCAACACTCGAAGACCCCATCAGCAAGCTACCGTGACGGGTCTTCCCCCAAAAAAAAATAATTTAAGATCATATGAGCCAATGGCCCATTTATCAGATATTAAACTAATAAGAATAGATACTACACTTGATCATATCCAAAAGGCCAAAAAGGTATGCCTATTCTTGTTCAGTGGCTTTACTTTTATACACTCGCATCTAAGTTTTCCTAGCCGTCATCGACCGATGTGGGACCAAATGTCTCTATATAGTTTTTTTCATTATCTTTCAAACCAAAAGACGCAACAATAAAATATTGGAGAATAAACCTTTTACATCATGTTTTTAAACCATCCACGCCTTAAAAAGCTCACAATCCATTTGAGCTATTTTCACTCCAATGTAATTGTTAGGATTTCTCAAATGTGAAGAAAATAGATAACATTTTACCTAACAAGTTAGTACTTAGTTCTTTTAAATATTTTACACAATAAACCACATTTTCTCGTACTAAAATCTTTCGAATTTCAAAACTCATTCCTTTGTCAACAGTCTCTTCAAAAGAACTAGTCAAAGAATAAATTTGTGTCTTTACATAATTAAATAGTACCAAACTACTTTTCTCCGTGATATTTCATTATTTATCATTCTAGTCATTTCTAATGATTAAGGGGTGGAGATTTCGTTATCCAACCCCATTTTCCAAACTAGCCAATCTAAGTAATAGTAAATATACGAAACTTGTTGGATTTCAAAGCTGTGTTAATGTTATAGTTGATACAAGTTATGAGGATTATTAGTTTAGTCTTTCCAATTCATTATGTGTTGAATTGTTGTTTTAATTATATCATTTGACGTTTGTGTAAATAATATTACACTAGATGCGAGTATATTGAATGCAATCAAGAAAACATTTAACTTTTATTTGATTGGGTGCGTCTGGCCCTAGAAGAAGTACAACAACACAAGGGCGACACTCGAAGATCCCAACAGCAAGCTACCGTGACCGTCTTCCCCTGAAAAAAATAATTTAATATCATATGAGCCAATAGCCCACGTATTAGATATTAAACTAATAAAAATAGATACTACACTTGATCATATCCAAAAGGCCGAGAAAGGTATGCCTATTCTTGTTCATTGGCTTAATTTTATACACTCACATCTAAATTTTCCTAGCCGTCATCGACCGATGTGGGACCAAATGTCTCTATATCAATTTTTTCATTATCTTTCAAACCAAAAGACGCAATAATAAAATATTGGAGAATAAACCTTTTACAACATGTTTTTAAACCATCCACGCCTTAAAAAGCTCACAATCCATTTGAGCTATTTTCACTCCAATGTAATTGTTAGGATTTCTCCAATGTGAAGAAAATAGATAACATTTTACCTAACAAGTTAGTGCTTAGTTGTTTCAAATATTTTACACAATAAACCACATTTTCTTGAACTAAAATCTCTCGAATTTCAAAACTCATTCCTTTGTCACCAGTCTATTCAAAAGAACCAGCCAAAGAATAAATTTGTGTCTTTACATAATTAAATAGTACCAAACCACTTTTCACCGTGATACTTCATTATTTATCATTCTAGTCATTTATAATGATTTAGGGGTGGAGACTTTGTTATCCAACCCCATTTTCTAAACTAGCCAATCTAAGTAATAATAAATATACGAAACCTGTCACTATTCATTAGACTTCAAAGCCGTGTTAATGTTATAGTTGATACAAGTGATGAGGATTATTAGTTTAGTGTTTCCAATTCATTATGTGTTGAATTATTGTTTTAATTAAATCATTCAACGTTTGTGTAAATAATATTACATTAGATGCGAGTATATTGAATGCAATCAAGAAAACATTTTAACTTTGATTTAATTGGGTGCGTCTGGCCCAAGCAGAAGTGCAACACAAGGGCGACACTCGAAGACCCCAGCAGCAAGCTACCGTGACGGGTCTTCCCCTGAAAAAAATAATTTAATATCATGTGAGCCAATGGCCCACGTATTAGATATTAAACTGATAAAAAAAGATACTACACTTGATCTTAGCCAAAAGGCCGAGAAAGGTATGGCTATTCTTGTTCATCGGCTCTACTTTTATACACTCACATCTAAGTTTTACTAGACTTCATCGACCTATGTGGGATCGAATGTCTCTATATCATTTTTTTCATTATCTTTCAAAATCAAAAGACGCAACAATAAAATATTGGAGAATAAACCTTTTACATCATGTTTTTAAACCATCCACGCCTTAAAAAGGTCACAATCCATTTGAGCTACTTTCAATTCAATGTAATTGTTAAGATTTCTCCAATGTGAAGAAAATAGAAAATATTTTACCTAACAAGTTAGTGCTTACTTATTTCAAATATTTTACACAATAAAACACATTTTCTCGTACTAAAAACTCTCAAATTTCAAAACTCTTTCCTTTGTCACCAGTCTCCTCAAAAGAACCGACCAAGAATAAATTTGTGACTGTACATAATTAAATATTACCAAACCATTTTCCACCGTGATACTTCATTATAGATCATTCTAGTCATTTCAAATGATTGAGGGGTGGAGATTTTGTTATCCAACCTAATTTTCCAAACTAGCCAATCTAAGTAATAGTAAATATACGAAACTTGTCACTATTCATTGGACTTCAAAGCCGTGTTAATGTTATAGTTGATACAAGTTATGAGGATTATTAATTTAGTCTTTCCAATTCATTATGTCTTGAATTGTTGTTTTAATTAAATCATTCAACGTTTGTGTAAATAATATTACACTAGATGCAAGTATATTGAATGCAATTAAGAAAAGATTTAACTTTGATTTAATTGGGTTGGTCTGGCACAATCAGAAGTGCAACACAAGGGCGACACTCGAAGACCCCAGCAGCAAGATACCGTGACGGGTCTTCCCCCCAAAAAAATAATTTAATATCATGTGAGCCAATGGCCCACGTATCAGATATTAAACTGATAAGAACAGATAGTACACTTGATCATAGCCAAAAGGCCGAGAAAGGTATGCATATTCTTGTTCATTGGCTTTACTTTTATACACTCACATCTAAGTTTTCCTAGCTGTCATCGACCGATGTGGGACCAAATGTCTCTATATAATTTTTATCATTATCTTTCAAACCAAAAGACGCAACAATAAAATATTGGAGAATAAACCTTTTACATCATGTTTTTAAACTATCCACGCCTTAAAAAGCTCACAATCCATTAGAGCTATTTTCACTCCAATGTAATTTTCAAGATTTCTCCAATGTGAAAAAAATAGAAAACATTTTACCTATCAAGTTAGTTCTTAGTTGTTACAAATATTTTACACAATAAAACACATTTTATCGTATTAAAAACTCACAAATTTCAAAACTCTTTCCTTTGTCACCAGTCTCCTCAAAAGAACCGGCCAAAGAATAAATTTGAGACAGTACATAATTAAATATTACCAAACCATTTTCCACCGTGATACTTCATTATAGATCATTCTAGTCATTTCAAAAGATTAAGGGATGGAGATTTTGTTATCCAACCTAATTTTCCAAACTAGCCACTCTAAGTAATAGTAAATATACGAAACTTGTCACTATTCATTGGACTTCAAAGTCATGTTAATGTTATAGTTGATACAAGTTATGAGGATTATTAGTTTAGTCTTTCCAATTCATTATGTCTTGAATTGTTGTTTTAATTAAATCATTCAACGTTTGTGTAAATAATATTACACTAGATGCAAGTATATTGTATGCAATCAAGAAAACATTTAACTTTTATTTAATTGGGTGCGTCTGGCCCAAGCAGAAGTGCAACACAAGGGCGACACTCGAAGACCCCAGCAGCAAGCTACCGTGACGGGTCTTCCCCTGAAAAAAATAATTTAATATCATGTGAGCCAATGGCCCACGTATTAGATATTAAACTGATAAAAAAAGATACTACACTTGATCTTAGCCAAAAAGCCGAGAAAGGTATGGCTATTCTTGTTCATCGGCTCTACTTTTATACACTCACATCTAAGTTTTACTAGACTTCATCGACCTATGTGGGATCGAATGTCTATATATCATTTTTTTCATTATCTTTCAAAATCAAAAGACGCAACAATAAAATATTGGAGAATAAACCTTTTACATCATGTTTTTAAACCATCCACGCCTTAAAAAGGTCACAATCCATTTGAGCTACTTTCAATCCAATGTAATTGTTAAGATTTCTCCAATGTGAAGAAAATAGAAAATATTTTACCTAACAAGTTAGTGCTTACTTATTTCAAATATTTTACACAATAAAACACATTTTCTCGTACTAAAAACTCTCAAATTTCAAAACTCTTTCCTTTGTCACCAGTCTCCTCAAAAGAACCGACCAAGAATAAATTTGTGACTGTACATAATTAAATATTACCAAACCATTTTCCACCGTGATACTTCATTATAGATCATTCTAGTCATTTCAAATGATTGAGGGGTGGAGATTTTGTTATCCAACCTAATTTTCCAAACTAGCCAATCTAAGTAATAGTAAATATACGAAACTTGTCACTATTCATTGGACTTCAAAGCCGTGTTAATGTTATAGTTGATACAAGTTATGAGGATTATTAATTTAGTCTTTCCAATTCATTATGTCTTGAATTGTTGTTTTAATTAAATCATTCAACGTTTGTGTAAATAATATTACACTAGATGCAAGTATATTGAATGCAATTAAGAAAAGATTTAACTTTGATTTAATTGGGTTGTTCTGGCACAATCAGAAGTGCAACACAAGGGCGACACTCGAAGACCCCAGCAGCAAGCTACCGTGACGGGTCTTCCCCCCAAAAAAATAATTTAATATCATGTGAGCCAATGGCCCACATATCAGATATTAAACTGATAAGAACAGATAGTACACTTGATCATAGCCAAAAGGCCGAGAAAGGTATGCATATTCTTGTTCATTGGCTTTACTTTTATACACTCACATCTATGTTTTCCTAGCCGTCATCGACCGATGTGGGACCAAATGTCTCTATATAATTTTTTTCATTATCTTTCAAACCAAAAGACGCAACAATATAATATTGGAGAATAAACCTTTTACATCATGTTTTTAAACTATCCACGCCTTAAAAAGCTTACAATCCATTAGAGCTATTTTCACTCCAATGTAATTTTCAAGATTTCTCCAATGTGAAGAAAATAGAAAACATTTTACCTATCAAGTTAGTTCTTAGTTGTTACAAATATTTTACACAATAAAACACATTTTATCGTATTAAAAACTCTCAAATTTCAAAACTCTTTCCTTTGTCACCAGTCTCCTCAAAAGAACCGGCCAAAGAATAAATTTGTGACAGTACATAATTAAATATTACCAAACCATTTTCCACCGTGATACTTCATTATAGATCATTCTAGTCATTTCAAAAGATTAAGGGATGGAGATTTTGTTATCCAACCTAATTTTCCAAACTAGCCAATCTAAGTAATAGTAAATATACGAAACTTGTCACTATTCATTGGACTTCAAAGTCATGTTAATGTTATAGTTGATACAAGTTATGAGGATTATTAGTTTAGTCTTTCCAATTCATTATGTCTTGAATTGTTGTTTTAATTAAATCATTCAACGTTTGTGTAAATAATATTACACTAGATGCGAGTATATTGTATGCAATCAAGAAAACATTTAACTTTTATTTAATTGGGTGCGTCTGGCACAAGCAGAAGTGCAACACAAGGGCGAAACTCGAAGACCCCAGCAGCAAGCTACCGTGACGGGTCTTCCCCTGAAAAAAATAATTTAATATCATGTGAGCCAATGGCCCACGTATCAGATATTAAACTGATAAGAACAGATACTACACTTGATCTTAGCCAAAAGGCCAAGAAAGGTATGCCTATTCTTGTTCATCGGCTCTACTTTTATACACTCACATCTAAGTTTTACTAGCCTTCATCGACTTATGTGGGATCGAATGTCTCTATATCATTTTTTTCATTATCTTTCAAAACCAAAAGACGCAACAATAAAATATTGGAGAATAAAGCTTTTCACTCATGTTTTTAAACCATCCATGCCTTAAAAAGCTCAGAATCCATTTGAGCTATTTTCACTCCAATGTAATTATTAAGATTTCTCCAATTTTAAGAAAATAGAAAACATTTTATCTAATAAGTTAGTGGTTAGTTTTTTCAAATATTTTACACAATAAACCACATTTTCTTGTACTAAAATCTTTCGAATTTCAAAACTCTTTCCTTTTTTTACCAGTCTCCTCAAAATAACCAGCCAAAGAATAAATTTGTGTCTTTACATAATTATCATTCTAGTCATTTCTAATGATTGAGGGGTGGATATTTTTTATCCAACCCATTTTCCAAACTAGTCAATCTAAGTATTAGTAAATATACGAAACATGTCACTATTCATTGGACTTTAAAGCCGTGTTAATGTTATAGTTTATACAAGTTATAAGAATTGTTAGGATCTAGGTCGCGGGTGGGGAACCGGGGTCCGGCCGATTAACACCTTTCTGACAACACTGAACGGTTGGTGCATAATCCGGTTAAAGATTAACACCGGGTTTCAATATTACACAAACTGTCACAAACCAATGAACCGAGTTCAAGTGCGGAAGTGGTTTGTTTCAGGTTGAAGCAACACACATACATGATGAATAAAGATAGAATCTGGATAATATCGGTTTGGAAATTAGGAGGTCGGTTTAAGTTTAGTGAATCGGATAGAACGTAGAACCGACAGAAAGTAAAGAACAAGACACAAGTTTTTATGGATGTTCGGAGATAAAACTCTTACGTCACCCCTTCTTCTCGAAACCGCGAGACGATATTCACTAATGAATACACAAACACAATACACGATCGAGATTTATTTGCCGCTCGATAAATACTCATACAATTCTCACCGAAATTATAATCTCACTTCAAATGCACACTTAAACTTTGAATCTTGTAGAGAGATAAACTTGTAATTATTAACTCTTAGAACTTGTAGCTAGTGGAACTGATGAGCTGCATTTACTCCTCTTCAGCTCCTTTTATAGGTGAAATGTGCCAAGGGTCACATTTCTTCAAAGGATACCTTCATGGTAATCCTTGAATCTGATTAGTTGAGCAGTGGCATAAATTGCGGTTTAAGCTTCAAAGGCATGAAGTAGACCGGCTTCATTTGTCTTTTAGTTAATATGGCAAATGCTGATTGGTCGGTTGCCTGTATCTGGAAGACTACACCTTTGACTTATACCAAAATGGTAATTGTTTGTTCAGGCAATCTTCTGCAGTCTTTAGAGTATCATCAGACTTGTATGGATATGGCAATGTTACAGTCTGATCCTTTGATGTCATCTTCTGCATATACCCAAAGTGTCTGTTTACACCAATTTGTAGAGTGTACTTAGTTTGATAATCCTGACTTCTTTCTCTATGTAGTCTCTTCATCGGTTTTCCGGTTGGATACAACATTTCGGTTTAGGATGTCTACCGGTTTGTTCATAGCTTCAGGTTAACCGGATAACTTCCGGTTTTGAATACATCCTTTGCTTCTTCTTCTAACCGGTTAGATTCTTTGGTCGGTTGGATTCTTGACAAGTCAGATTCTTGACCGTTCCTACAAAGAAAATTTGTTTTGTTAAGTTCTTATTTTTAACCGGTCTAATTTATTTAACAAGGATTATTAGTTTAGTCTTTCTAATTCATTATGTGTTGAATTATTGTTTTAATTAAATCATTCAACGTTTGTATAAATAGTATTACCCTAGATGCGAGTATATTGAATGCAATCAAGAAAAAATTTAACTTTTATTTGATTGGGTGCGCTTGGCCCAAGTAGAAGTGCTACACAAGAGCGACACTCGAAGACTCCAACAACAAGCTACCGTGGTGGGTCTTCCCCCGAAAAAATTAATTAAATATCATGTGAGCCAATGGCCCACGTATCAGATATTAAACTAATAAGAGCAAATACTACACTTGATCATAGCCAAAAGGCCGAGAAAAGTATGCATATTCTTGTTCATCGACTCTACTTTTATACACTCACATCTAAGTTTTACTAGTCGTCATTGACCGATGTGGGACCAAATGTCTCTATATAATATTTTTTTCATTATCTTTCAGAACTAAAAGTCGCAACAATAAAATATTGGAGAATAAACCTTTTCCCTCATGTTTTATTTGATTAGGTGCGCCTGGCCAAAGCAGAAGTGCAACACAAGGGAGACACTCGAAGACCCCAGCAGCAAGCTACCGTGACGTGTCTTCCCCCGAAAAAATTAATTTAATATTATGTGAGCCAATGGCCCCCGTATCAGATATTAAACTGATAAGAACAGATACTACACTTGATCTTAGCCAAAAGGCCGAGAAAGTTATGTCTATTAATGTTCTTCGGCTCTACTTTTATACACTCACATCTATGTTTTCCTAGCCGTCATCAACCGATGTGGGATCAAATGTCTCTATATAATTTTTTTCATTATATTTCAAAACCAAAAAGGCAACAATAAAAATTTAAGAATAAACCTTTTCTCTCATGTTTTTAAACCATCCACGCCTTAAAAAGCTCACAATCCATTTGAGCTATTTTCAATCCAATGTAATTGTTAAGATTTCTCAAATGAGAAGAAAATAGAAAACATTTTACCTAACAAGTGAGTGCTTAGTTGTTTCAAATATTTTACACAATAAAACACATATTCTCGTACTAAAATCTCTCGAATTTCAAAACTCTTTCATTTGTCACCAGTCTCCTCAAAAGAACCAGCCAAAGAATAAATTTGTGTCTTTACATAATTAAATAGTACCAAACCACTTTTAACCGTGATACTTCATTATTTATATTTCTAGTGATTTCTAATGATTGAGGGGTGGATATTTTGTTATCCAACCCCATTTTACAAACTAGCCAATCTAAGTTATAGTAAATATACGAAAATTGTCACTATTCATTGGAATTCAAAGCCGTGTTAATGTTATATTTGATACAAGTTATGAGAATTATTAGTTTAGTCTTTCCAATTCATTATGTGTTGAATTGTTGTTTTAATTAAATCATTCGATGTTTGTGTAAATAATATTACACTAGATGCGAGTATATTGAATGCAATCAAGAAAACATTTAACTTTTATTTGATTGGGTGCGTCTGGCCCAAGCCGAATTGCAACACAAGGTCGACACTCGAAGACCCCAGCAGCAAGCTATCATGACGGGTCTTCCCTCGAAAAAATTAATCAAATATCATGTGAGCCAATGGCCCACGTATCATATATTAAACTAATAAGAACAGATACTACACTTGATCATAGCCTAAAGGCCGAAAAAAGTATGCCTATTCTTGTTCATCGACTCTACTTTTATACACTCACATTTAAGTTTTTCTAGTCGTCATCGACCGATTTGGGACCAAATGTCTGTATATAATTTTTTTCATTATCTTTCAAAACCAAAAGACGCAACAATAAAATATTGGAGAATAAACATTTTCCATCATGTTTTATTTGATTGGTTGTGCCTAGCCCAAGAAGAAGTGAAACACAAGGGCGACACTCGAAGACCCCAACAACATGCTACTGTGACGGGTCTTCCCCCGAAAAAATTAACTTAATATCATGTGAGCCAATGGCCCACGTATCTGATATTAAACTGATAAGAATAGATACTAAAATTGATCATAGCCAAAATTCCGAGAAAGATATGCCTATTCTTGTTCATTGGCTTTACTTTTATACACTCACATCTAAGTTTTCCTAGCCGTCATTGACCGATGTGGGACCAATTGTCTCGATATAATTTTTTTCATTATCTTTCAAAAACAAAAGACGCAACAATAAAATATTGGAGAATAAACCTTTTACATCATGTTTTTAAACCATCCACGCCTTAAAAAGCTCAAAATCCATTTGAGCTATTTTCACTCTAATGTAATTGTTAAGATTTCTCCAATTTTAAGAATATAGAAAACATTTTACCTAACAAGTTAGTGCTTAGTTGTTTCAAATATTTTACACCATAAACCACATTTTCTCGTACTATATTCTTTCGAATTTCAAAACTCTTTCCTTTGTCACCAGTCTCCTCAAAAGAACCAGCCAAAGAATAAATTTGTGTCTTTACATAATTAAATAGTACCAAACCACTTTTCACCGTGATACTTCATTATTTATCATTCTAGTCTTTCTAATGATTGAGGGGTGGAGATTTTGTTATCCTATCCTAATTTCCAAACTAGCCAATCTAAGTAATAGTAAATATACGAAACTTGTTACTATTCATTGGACTTTGAAGCTGTGTTAATGTTATAGTTGATACAAGTTATGAGGATTATTAGTTTAGTCTTTCCAATTCATTATGTGTTGAATTGTTGTTTTAATTAAATTATTTAACGTTTGTGTAAATAATATGACACTAGATGCGAGTATATTGAATACAATCAAGAAAACATTTAATTTTGATTATTTGGGTGTGTTTGGCCCAAGCAGAAGTGCAACACAAGGGCGACACTCGAAGACCCCAGCAACAAGCTATCGTGACGGGTCTTCCCCAGAAAAAATTAATTTAATATCATGTGAGCCAATGACCAACGTATCAGATATTAAACTGATAAGAACAGATACTACACTTGATCTTAGCCAAAAGTCGAGAAATGTATGCCTATTCTTGTTCATCGGCTATACTTTTATATACTCACATCTATGTTTTCCTAGCCGTCATCGACCAATGTGCGGCCAAATGTCTGTATATAATTTTTTTATTATCTTTCAAAACCAAAAGACGCAATAATTAAATATTGGAGAATAAACATTTTCCTACATGTTTTTAAACCATTCACGCCTTAAAAACTCACAATCCATTTGAGTTATTTTCACTCCAATTTAATTGTTAAGATTTCTCCAATGTCAAGAAAATAGAAAACATTTTACTTGACAAGTTAGTGCTTAGTTGTTTCAAATATTTTACACAATAAAACACATATTCTCGTACTAAAATCTCTCGTATTTCAAAACTCTTTTCTTTGTCACCAGTCTCTTCAAAAGAACAACCATAGAATAAATTTGTGTCTTTACATAATTAAATAGTACCAAACCAATTTCACCGTGATACTTCATTATTTATCATTCTAGTCATTTATAAAGATTGAGGGGTGGAGATTTTGTTATCCAGCCCCATTTTCCAAACTAGCCAATTTAAGTAAAAATAAATATACGAAACTTGTCACAATTCATTGGACCTCAAAGCCGTGTTAATGTTATAGTTGATACAAGTTATGAGGATTATTAGTTTAGTCTTTCCGATTCATTATGTGTTGAATTGTTGTTTTAATTAAATCATTCAAAGTTTGTGTAAATAATATTACACTAGATGCGAGTATATTGAATGCAATGAAGAAAACATTTAACTTTGATTTAATTGGGTGCGTCTGGCCCAAGCAGAAGTGCAACACAAGGGGGACACTTGAAGACCCCATCAACAAGCTACTGTGATGGGTCTTTCACCGAAACAATTAATTTAATATCATGTGAGCCAATGACCCACGTATCAGATATTAAACTAATAAGAACATATACTACACTTGATCATAGCCAAAAGGCCGAAAAAGTATGCCTATTCTTGTTCATCGACTCTACTTTTATACACTCACATTTATGTTTTCCTAGACGTCATCGACCGATGTGGGACTAAATGTCTCTATATAATTTTTTTCATTATCTTTCAAAACTAAAAGACGCAACAATAAAATATTGGAGAATAAACATTTTCCCTCATGTTTTATTTGATTGGGTGCGCCTGGCCCAATCCGAATTGCAACACAAGGGCGACACTCGAAGACCCCAGCAACAAGCTATCGTGACGGGTCTTCCCTTGAAAAAATTAATTAAATATCATGTGAGCCAATGGCCCACGTATCAGATATTAAACTAATAAGAACAGATACTACACTTGATCATAGCCAAAAGGCCGAAAAAAGTATGCCTATTCTTGTTCATCGACTATACTTTTATACACTCACATTTAAGTTTTCCTAGTCGTCATCGACCGATGTGGGACCAAATGTCTCTATATAATTTTTTTCATTATCTTTCAAAACCAAAAGACGCAACAATAAAATATTGGAGAATAAACTTTTTCCCTCATGTTTTATTTGATTGGGTGCACCTGGCGAAAGCAGAAGTGCAACACAAGGGCGACACTCTAAGACCCCAGAAGTAAGCTACCGTGACGGGTCTTCCCCCGAAAAAAATAATTTAATATCATGTGAGCCAATGGCCCACGTATCAAATATTAAACTGATAAGAACAGATACTACACTTGATCTTAGCCAAAAGGCCGAGAAAGGTATGTCTATTAATGTTCTTCGGCTCTACTTTTATACGCTCACATCTATGTTTTCCTAGCCGTCATCGACCGATGTGCGATCAAATGTCTCTATATTATTTTTTTCATTATATTTCAAAACCAAAAGAGGCAACAATAAAAATTTGAGAATAAACCTTTTCCCTCATGTTTTTAAACCATCCACGCCTTAAAAAGCTCACAATCCATTTGAGCTATTTTCAATCTAATGTAATTGTTAAGATTTCTCCAATGAGAAGAAAATAGAAAACATTTTACCTAACAAGTGAGTGCTTAGTTGTTTCAAATATTTTACACAATAAAACACATATTCTCGTACTAAAATCTCTCGAATTTCAAAACTTTTTCATTTGTCACCAGTCTCTTCAAAAGAACCAGCCAAAGAATAAATTTGTGTCTTTACATAATTAAATAGTACCAAACTACTTTTCACCGTGATACTTCATTATTTATCATTCTAGTGATTTCTAATGATTGAGGGGTGGAGATTTTGTTATCCAACCCCATTTTACAAACTAGCCAATCTAAGTTATAGTAAATATACGAAACATGTCACTATTCATTGGACTTCAAAGCCGTGTTAATGTTATATTTGATACAAGTTATGAAGATTATTTGTTTAGTCTTTCCAATTCATTATGTGTTGAATTGTTGTTTTAATTAAATCATTCGATGTTTGTGTAAATAATATTACACTAGATGCGAGTATATTGAATGCAATCAAGAAAAAATTTAACTTTTATTTGATTGGGTGCGTCTGGCCCAAGCCGAATTGCAACACAAGAGCGACACTCGAAGACCCCAACAGCAAGCTACCGTGACGGGTCTTCCCTCGAAAAAATAATTAAATATCATGTGATCCAATGACCCACGTATCAGATATTAAACTAATAAGAACAGATACTACACTTGATCATAGCCAAAAGGCCAAAAAAAGGATGCATATTCTTGTTCATCGACTCTACTTTTATACACTCACATTTAAGTTTTCCTATTCGTCATCGACGGATGTGGGATAAAATGTCTCTATATAATTTTTTTCATTATTTTTCAAACCAAAAGACGCAACAATAAAATATTGGAGAATAAACATTTTTTCTCATGTTTTTAAACCATCCACGACATAAAAAGCTCACAATTCATTTGAGCTATTTTCACTCCAATATAATTGTTAGGATTTCTCCAATGTGAAGAAAATAGAAAACATTTTACCTAACAAGTTATTGCTTAGTTGTTTTCAAATATTTTACACAATAAAACACATTTTCTCGTACTAAAATCTTTCGAATTTCAAAACTCATTCCTTTGTCACCAGTCTCTTCAAAGAACCAGCCAAAGAATAAATTTGTGTCTTTACATAATTAAATATTACCAAACCACTTTTCACCGTGATAATTTATTATTTATCATTCTAGTCATTTCTAATGATTGAGGGATGGAGATTTTGTTATCCAACCCCATTTTCCAAACTAGCCAATCTAAGTAATAATAAATATACGAAACTTGTCACTATTCATTGGACTTCAAAGCCGTGTTAATGTTATAGTTGATACAAGTTATGAGGATTATTATTTAGTCTTTCCAATTCATCATGTGTTGAATTGTTGTTTTAATTATATCATTCCGACGTTTGTGTAAATAATATTACACTAGATACGAATATATTGAATGCAATCAAGAAAACATTTAACTTTGATTTAATTGGGTGCGTCTGGCCAAGCAGAAGTGCAACACAAGGGCGACACTCAAAGACCCTAACAGCAAGCTACCGTGACGGGTCTTTCCCCGAAAAAATTAATTTAATATCATGTGAACCAATGGCCCACGTATCAAATATTAAACTAATAAGAACATATACTACACTTGATCTTAGCCAAATGGCCGAAAAGGTATTCCTATTCTTGTTCATCGGCTCTACTTTTATACACTAACATCTAAGTTATCCTAGCCGTCATCGACCGATGTGGGACCAAATGTCTCTATATAATTTTTTTATTATCTTTCAAACCAAAAGACGAAACAATAAAATATTGGAGAATAAACCTTATTCCTCATGTTTTTAAACCATCCACGCCTTAAAAAGCTCACAATACATTTGAGTTATTTTCACTCCAATGTAATTGTTAAGATTTCTCGACTGTGAAGAAAATAGAAAAGATTTTACCTAACAAGTTAGTGCTTAGTTGTTTCAAATATTTTACAAAATAAAACACATTTTCTCGTACTAAAATCTCTCGAATTTCAAAACTCTTTCCTTTGTCACCAGTCTCTTCAAAAGAACCAGCAAAGAATAAATTTATGTCTTTACATAATTAAAAAGTACCAAACCACTTTTCACCGTGATACTTCATTATTTATCATTCTAGTCATTTCTAATGATTGAGGGGTGGAGATTTTGTTATCCAACCCCATTTTCCAAACTAGCCAATCTAATATGATATTTTACAGCTTCTCCAGACATTGTCCAAACACTAACAACATAGTTTATCCTTTTGTTTTCATAAGAAAGAGTTTGAATTTGTTCCTTGAGCATCTCATTCTTGGATGAGATCTCTACTACATTCTTTTCAAAAACATTTGATTCTTGAGTTTAAGACAAAACCGGTTGAGACACTTTAGATGAAGATTTTGTTTCATTTATGGATTATGTTAGCTTTCTGTACTCTATGACCATGTCATCTAGTGCAGCTACTAGTTGTTTCCTTGAAAACTTTTTGGAGGAGAAGTCAAATACATCAGTTTCCTAGATATCTTCTTCTTCTCATGCCATGAAGCTAGTCACCTCGTATTCATCACTATCGCTGAATGAGAAGTAAGAATCACTATAGTTTCGTCTATTCTTCCCGTCCCCTGTCATAAGAACCTTCAACTACTTTTCATTGTCATTTTCTTCTCATCACGCTTCGGTTTCTGACATTCCGATTGGTAATGACCGAAAATGCCACAGTTATAACACATAACATTAGCTTTGGATTTTTTATTATCGTTAGAATTTGAAGAGCTTGAGTTAAAGTTTCTCTTCTTCATGATGTTGTCAAACTTCTTCACGAAGAGAGACATAGTATCGCTGCTGAGCTGTTGAGCTGTTGTCTGCACATCAGAAGCGGCAGGAGACTCTTCAGCAGTCACCAAGGCTTTGGCAATGATTATGGATGAGGGTTGATCTTCTACAATCCTTGAGTTCAACTCGAACTCATAGGCTTTAAGATCAACAAACAGATCAAAGAGCGAGATCTTGTTAAGATCTTTGGATTCCCTCATAGCCATTGTCTTTATGTCCCATTCCCTTGGAAGAGCACGCATAACCTTGATAGCAATCTCCCTGTTGCTATAGGTTTTAATGAGAATGGATAGAGTGCAGATAATTTGGCTGAACTTTGTGTCAAACTTATTCATCGTTTCTCCAGGACGCATTTTGAAACTATCGAACTGTTGAGTGGCAACCATGATCTTGTTTTCCTTTGTTTGCTCATTGCCCTCACAGAGTTGGGTAAGTCTAAGCCAAATCTCCTTGGCAGTGTCACACTCAATGATGTAGTTGAACATACTGTCATCAATAGATCTGTACAGAACGTCTAATGCCATGTTGATGAGGTTGTTTCTCCTCTTGTCTTCATTGGTCCACTCAGATTTATCCTTATTGATCTTGATAGGACCATCTGTGATAACACTCCACATGTTGTCATGAAGAGAAGAAAGATGAGCACAAACACTCTTCTTCCACACGATATAGTTTTCTCTTGAGAATGTGGGAATAGCAGTTGCACTGGAATCTTTGGTTATGGTCGACATTCTTAGGGACAACTTGAGAATAGAAACATTTCTCTAATAGAGACAGGTGTCTGACTATTGATGACAGCTTCGGATAAATAATTTGATAAAATCCTTTTAGGATTTAAATCACTTTCTATTCATCATAAAACCCTTGCAAACTCTTGAACAATTCAAGTGCGGAAATGTTTGCTCAGGTTTGAAGCTAAGAACCAAAGAAGGAGAAGATGACAGAATGTAAATAACACAACAGTGTATTTATGGATGTTCAGAGCAAACTTTTCTACATCACCCCTTCTTCCAACCACCGGAAGGATTCACTATACTTTTCTTAGAATCAAATACAGTTGCACGACTAGCTCACTGTTGAACAGAACAAACTCTGTTCAACTTACAATATATTGAAGAATGTCACTAAGCTAGACAATACTTTGATTCTAACTCTCTCTTGATATACACATAGTAAAGAAAGAAAGTAATTCGTGAGATTGTGAGTTCAACTTGTATGTTTGCGTATGTGTCCAGCTTGTTCTCTCAAATTCTTGATATTTGTACATTGTTCTTGATGATCTTTAAATAGAGAGTAGGAACCAACAGTCGAATCTTCTATAATGAAATGTGGAGAAAACCCATTAGAACGCCTCCATAGTACATAGGTACAGCAGACTCTGAGCACCATGATCGTGGCCGTACCAATCTGGTAGTGCGCAAAATATTCTTCTAGGATTGTCCTGCAAGAAACAAGTAGTGGGAAGAATATTTGCTTACGTGACATTAGTTAATTGGTTTCAATTGGCTGTAATACTGATCTTCACGGAATAGTGGAGTAGAGTAGCATACAGCTAGTTGATCGTGGGTAGACGGATGCTAGCTTCAGGCAACTACTTACGCATGACATTAAATGTTTTTCACTTAGACTAACAAGTCTAATGAAGTTAGACTCCCCCGTCTAACAGCAGGATCCATTAGACCACCTAGTCTAATGGGATTAGACTACACGTCTAATTACGGTTCCCTTCAAACTAATCTGAAAGAGTTAGACTACACGTATTACTCCCATCTGTTAGATGACACGTTTAACTACGCTTCCCTTCAGACTAATCTAAAGGAGTTAGACTGCACGTCTAACTCTCATCTGTTTGACTGCATGTCTAACTACGAATGTTAGACTGCACGTTTAACTACGTATCCGTTAGACTGCACGTCTAAGTACGCCTATTAGACTACACGTCTAACTACGTCTCTATTGGACTGCACGTCTAACTATGCCTGTTAGACTGCACGTCTAACTACGAATCCGTTAGACTGCACGTCTAACTACGTACCTGTTAGACTGCACGTCTAACTATGTATCTGTTAGACTGCACATCTAACTACGCATCTGTTAAACTACACATCTAACTACGCCTATTACACTACACGTCTAACTACGTATCTATTAGATTGCACGTCTAACTACTCCTCTTAGACTGCACGTCTAACTACGTATCTGTTAGACTGCACGTCTAACTACGTATCTGTTAGACTGCACGTCTAACTACGTCTGTTAGACTGTACGTCTAACTACATATCTGTTAGACTAGACGTCTAACTACGTATTTGTTAGACTACACGTCTAACTACGTATCTGTTAGACTGCACGTTTAACTATGCATGTTAGACTGCACGTCTAACTACGTATTTGTTATAATGCACGTCTAACTACATATTTGTTAGACTACACGTCTAACTACGTATTTGTTAGGCTGTATGTCTAACTACGCCTATTAGACTGCACGTCTAACTACGTATCTGTTTGACTGCACGTCTAATTACGTATTTGTTAGACTGCACGTCTAACTAAATACATTTAATAACCAATAAGTCTAATGATCCTCATTCAGACTTAGTCTAATGTAGCATGTTTTCGATACACCTGCACCCAAAACGATTAGACGACTTAGTTTATGTTTTAAAAAAACTCATCATCAAAATTATGATAGTCAAAGTAATTTGACCCTTAGTCAAAATAATTTGACCCAACATCCTTGTATCTCGAGCATTTGACTTTGAATTAAACTCATTCCATCCATGACTTCTTGATGAAGTTCAATAGTGGTTTCTCTTTCGCAATCAAGCAAGTCAAATTGCCTCTTAACAAGTTCTTTTCGAATTTGGTGGAAGTCTTGTTGAGAGTATTGATCTCGTATGTGTTCCTCTTCAAGGTTTGTTCCATTTCATTGTGATGTTTTAAGAAGAGAGGCAAATTCCTTATTGTTTGATTTCTGAGACTTCATAATCTTCATCATGTTGGATTGCATTTCAGCCACAGTCTTCTGAAATATACCCATCATAGTTTTCATTGACTTCATAAGCTTTGCACCACTAGTAGATGATCCTTCATTTGATGACATCTCTTGAGAATCTGCTAGAGCGGTCCGAATGGGACTGAAGTGAGTGTGAACCTGCAAAGACTGCACTGGTTCATCCTTCTTAGTATCACTTCTAGACTTTCTCTCTTCTTCATCACCCAAAATATCTTCACATACCTTGTCAATCTTATCTAACAACCCGTATGAATGATGAGAAAGGTTAACAACATCATCATGAACATTCGTAGTAGTGATATCCGGAAATGGTCGAGGCTTTGGTGAAACGGGAATAAAGCATTGAGACAGAGGAAGCTCTTATGCAGACGCATCATTTTTATCTTATTCCCCCTCAGATGAAGAATTCTTCTCTAAGTCCTTGTCGTTTGAGGGTTCCCCCTCAGATTGTACTTTATTAGACTAACTGGCTTTAGCCTCCTTCTTTAGAGATGCCTCTGATTCGAGAACAGGGGATTCCAGCACTTCCTCTTCTTGGGTTACAAGAGTTTGAACAGGTTCCATAATAACTTCTTCTTCTTCAATAACGGAATTGGGTTGAACAGGTTCCACAATCTGCTCAATTCTGGGTTGAGCTATTAGACGTATTTCTTGAACTGATAGACTTCCCAATTCTATAAGAAGAGGAACAACTTGTTCATCTTCCGGAGGAGCAAAGTGACAATCATTGGACAGTTGCATAGGTTTATCTTCATCTGAAGGGTTTCCGAAAGGATTCCCAGTGCAATCTGCTTCATGAACGTACCTAAGAACGACAGAAATGTAGTCCTACATGATTTCATCGAGTCTTTTCAGAGCCTTCATCTCTGCATCATCATTCTTTTCAATAGGATTGAAGTTGGCTCTTCTGGCTTGGAAGATCGGAAAGAGAGCCCGACCTCTCAAATTTGCTTCAACCAACTCTTTTCTCTTGAGAGCTTCATAAACTTCCGAAGTTTTAGCCCATTTTTGGACTCTCTTTTCAATGATGACCAGCTTCAACCATTGATTGTTTACGCATTTTCCCTTGATGATCTCATTATAACTAATGGTCATTCTATTCAAGACCAAGTATCAAAGATCTTGATCTTCTTAGCGACTCTTACTTTGGCCTAATCCATCATTAGGTTAACGATGCAGGTTGCTTCAGAAACCTCCTCATTTGAATCGGTTGTAGTATCCTTGCCTTTTCCAATAACCTCAACAGGCTTTGGAGTGGGCCTTGGTTCCCCAAATGTTATACCAGCAGCTTTTCTGGTTGCTCGCATTATCTCGTGAGTAGATAGAGGTCTATCAAAAATCCCAGGCATGGCTTTAGACTAAACAATCTTTCCAGTCACTACAGACTCTATTTGAACAGGTTTGGGAACAGGGGGCTGTTCAATTTGCAAAGAAAGAGCTTTTTCAGATGCAGCACCAAAAGCAAGGGTAAGAACGACACCTTGCTCTGGTTCGAGAGATACTGTAGCTTCAACAACAACTAAATCGAGTTGACGGAAAGGAGATGGAATCCTGTCATGGTTTTCAAAGTTTAGACCAACTGGCTCAATAGCTGGCCCAATAGCAAGTTCCTCAACAGGAACAAAGACAGACAAATTTTGTTCCAACACAAGAACATTAAACTTAGGCACTTCGGCCTGAGATCGAGAAGGGGTTACCTTAGATGATGCTTTCAAAGATGTAGACGCCTTGGGCGTCTTTGATTTTTCTCCTTTTGAAGCGGAGGACTTAGCGGGTTTTCTTAAATGGCTCGCGTCTAGAGACATGGAAGACATTGGAATACTGACAAGTGCGAAGGGACCTTGCTTGACTTTGAAATCAACAATTCTAGAGTCCTACTTCGAAGAACTTTTCTGACTAGTAGAACTAGCCTTAGATTCATTCACTGTTCTTGTTCTTTTGGCTCCTGTCGACTGGATATAAGCCGTCGGTTGTTTGGAATGAGTGACGGATCTTCCACCCGTCTATTGGCTTGATTCTCTAGAAACAGACTCCTTAGTGTTCTTCATTCGAATGAGGGTATTGGCAACAATGAAGATGTTGAATACCTGGGAAGAGTTGATCAGCTAAGAATCCCCAAAGGAACCCCTAAGTGTTCAACATTCGGCTAAGTTGAGAGGTAAAGCTCTCACTTTCTCTATTTTTGGTGTCAATCGTTGCGCACAGGTTCATGTACAACATTGAGGCATACTTGACCTGAATCCCTTTGGAGATGGTCGTCATATAGTCAAAACGATCTTGACTATAGAGATGAAACGATCCCGCCTTTCGTTGAAGAGCTTTAGAAACCACATCATTTAATAGGATAAAATGGGGTTTAAGAACCTTCTTACTCCCGTTTAATCGTATTTATGACCTATCGTCTAAGAAAGTAGTCTTCATTTCCGTCGTGATTTCTGATGGAAGACATAGGTTGAACGTGTGCCCCTCCGATGGAAGTTCGAAGAACTCCGCATAGGATGCTTCGTTAGAATTTGTATACCATTGCAGTGATGGAATCGCCATCCATAGTCGTCGATTTGAAGAACTCCCTGACTTCCTTCTCGTAAAATATGAATAGCCTGCCAAGATACTTCCTGAGACTGGAGTATTCCAGAGATCTGAACATATCGACCACATCTTGCTGATCGAACGTGTAGACGGAAGGAAAATCCACCTACAAGGTACAATGTTCAAGTGTGATTCTCTTATTGCCCATTTTGAAAGAATACGAACAGTCACAAGATGAACAAGGATTTCTTAGAGAGAAAATCGAAGAAATCTAGGGTTCTTAAGAGATTTGAGAGAGAAAAAACTTTTTCAATCTCATGTAGAATGTCCTTATATAAATTCCCAAGAGTCGCATGTGTTAACCGTCATATTTTTCTAAGGGTAGGACCCATCCATTAATATTAGACGTCCTTTCCAAACAGAGATCGGTACAAAACGTCTAATGCCATGTTGTTGAAGTTGTTCTTCCTCTTGTCTTCACTGATCCATTCGGATTTCTCCTTATCAATCTTGATGGGACCATCCGTGATAACACTCCACATATCGTCATGAAGAGAAGAAAGATGAGCATGAACTCTCTTCTTCCACATGATATAGTTTTCTCTTGTGAATGTGGGGATTGCGGTAGCACTGGCCTCTTTGGTTACGGTCGACATTCTTAGTGAAAGCTTGAGAATAGAAGCAAGGCTCTAATACCAATTGATAGGATCAGTGTAATCAATAGAGATGGGGGTCTAGCTATTGATGACAACTTCGTACAAAAACGATTTGATAGAAATCCTATTAAGGATTTAAATCACTTTTTATTCTTCACAAACCCTTGAAAACTCTTGAACGATTCAAGTGCAGAAACGTTTGCTCGGGTTTGAAGCTAAGAACCAAAGAAGGAAAGGATGATTAAATGATTAAATGCTTAATGCTCAATGCTCAATGCTCAATGCTTAATGCTTAATGCTTAATGCTTAATGCTTAATGCTTAATGCTTAATGCTTAATGCTTAATGCTTAATGCTTAATGCTTAATGCTTAATGCTTAATGCTTAATGCTTAATGCTTAATGCTTAATGCTTAATGCTTAATGCTTAATGCTTAATGCTTAATGCTTAATGCTTAATGCTTAATGCTTAATGCTTAATGCTTAATGCTTAATGCTTAATGCTTAATGCTTAATGCTTAATGCTTAATGCTTAATGCTTAATGCTTAATGCTTAATGCTTATTGCTTAATGCTTAATGCTTAATGCTTAATGCTTAATGCTTAATGCTTAATGCTTAATGCTTAATGCTTAATGCTTAATGCTCAATGCTTAATGCTCAATGCTCAATGCTTAATGCTCAATGCTTAATGCTCAATGCTTAATGCTTAATGCTCAATGCTTAATGCTCAATGCTCAATGCTTAATTCTTAATTCTCAATGCTTAATGCTCAATGCTTAATGCTTAATTCTTAATGCTTAATGCTTAATGCTTAATGCTTAATGCTTAATGCTTAATGCTTAATGCTTAATGCTTAATGCTTAATGCTTAATGCTTAATGCTTAATGCTTAATGCTTAATGCTTAATGCTTAATGCTTAATGCTTAATGCTTAATGCTTAATGCTTAATGCTTAATGCTTAATGCTTAATGCTTAATGCTTAATGCTTAATGCTTAATGCTTAATGCTTAATGCTTAATGCTTAATGCTTAATGCTTAATGCTTAATGCTTAATGCTTAATGCTTAATGCTTAATGCTTAATGCTTAATGCTTAATGCTTAATGCTTAATGCTTAATGCTTAATGCTTAATGCTTAATGCTTAATGCTTAATGCTTAATGCTTAATGCTTAATGCTTAATGCTTAATGCTTAATGCTTAATGCTTAATTTAATGCTTAATGCTTAATGCTTAATGCTTAATGCTTAATGCTTAATGCTTAATGCTTAATGCTTAATGCTTAATGCTTAATGCTTAATGCTTAATGCTTAATGCTTAATGCTTAATGCTTAATGCTTAATGCTTAATGCTTAATGCTTAATGCTTAATGCTTAATGCTTAATGCTTAATGCTTAATGCTTAATGCTTAATGCTTAATGCTTAATGCGTAATGCGTAATGCTTAATGCTTAATGCTTAATGCATATGTTGGGTCAAATTAATTTTACTAAGTGTTGAAATAGTTTGACTATATGAATTTTGATGATGAAATGATGAATGGATCATCTATGCGTGTAACTATTTTGATGCAGGTGTATCGAAATCAGATTTCACTAGACTTAGTTCTAATGAGGTTCATTAGTTCGATTTGGTATTAGATACATGATGGTAGATGTGCAGTCTAACTAGCGAAGTTAGATGTGTAGTCTAACTAAGCGGTATTAGACGTGCAGTCTAACTCATGGAGTTAGACGTGCAGTCTAATAGAACCGTAATTAGACGTGCAGTCTAACTCGTGCAGTTAGACATGCAGTTTAATGAATCCGTAATTAGACGTGCAGTCTAACTCGTAGAGTTAGACGTGCAGTCTAATGGTTCCGTAATAAGACGTGCAATCTAACTCGTGGAATTAGACGTGCAAGTCTAATAGATCTCGTAATTAGACGTGCAGTCAAACTCGTGGAGTTAGACGTGCAGTCAAACTCGTGGAGTTAGACGTGTAATCTAATGAACTTGTAATTAGACGTACAGTCTAACTCGTGGAGTTTGACGTGCAAGTCTAATGGATTGTGAAAGTTAGACGCGCAGTCTAACTCCTTCAGACTAGTCTGAAGTAGAACCGTAATTAGACGCGCAGTCTAACTCCTTCAGATTAGTCTAAAGTGATTGTAATTAGACGTGAAGTCTAATCCCATTAGACCAGGTGGTCTAATGGATTCTGTTATTAGACGGGGACGTTTGATTTTATTACACAAGGTCGTATAATTGAAATACGTCTAATTCCATGCTTAAGCAGTTGCTTGAATCTAGCACCCGCCTACGCACGTGCTATAGTTGTACGCTACTCCTGCTCTACTTTCTAGTGAAGATCAGTACGACAGCCAGATGCAACCAATCAAACAATGACAAGTAAGAGAATATCCTTCCCACTACTTGTTTTGCAGGTACATCTCTGAAGAATATTCGGCGCACTACCAGTTGTGTACGGCCACGATCCTTGTACTCAGATCCTGCTGTGTACTATGGAGGCATTCCAATGGAAGCTTGCCACGTATTATTATGAAGATTCGACCGTTGGTACCTGTTCATATTTAAAGATTCCTAAGGACAACGGAAGAACCGTCTTGCTTACTGGAATTACTGAGAAATCAAGCTCATGAACATTCAAAACTGCTAGTTGCTTTCTTGATTGTACTGTGTGTTAATCAAGAAAGAGTGAGAATCAAAGAACTATTTTAGCTTAATGATATTCATCATATTGTAAGTTGAACAGAGTCTGTTCTGTTCAATAGTGAGCTATTCATGCAAACTGTATTTGATTCAAAGAATATTATAGTGAATCCTTATGGTGCTTTTAAGAAGGGGTGATGTATGAGAGTTTTCTCCGAACATCCATAAACAAACTGCTATGTTGTTCATTTCTGTCATCTTCTCATTCTTGAACCTAAGCTTCAAACCTAAGTAAATATTTTCACACTTGATTCTGTTTCAAGTGTTTACAAGAGTTTGCGTAGAATAGAAAGTGAATTAAATCCCTAACAAGATTTCTTTCAAACCGTTTTTCATAAGCCTTCATCAATCGCCAGACCCCTGTCTCTATTGATAAAGTCGATCCTATCAATTGGTATCAGAGCTTTGTTTCTATTCTCAAGTTTTTTTCCTGAAGAATGTCGACCATAACCAAAGATGCAAGTGCAACAACCATTCCAATTTCTCTCGAGAAAACTATATCATATGGAAGAAGAGAGTTCGTGCTCATCTCTCCTCTCTTCATGATGACATGTGGAGTGTCATCGCAAAGGGTCCTATCAAGATCGATAAGGAGAAATCCGACTAGACCAGTGAAGAAAAGAGACAGAACAACCTCTACAACATGGTTCTTGATGTTTTGTACAGATCTCTCGATGATAGCATGTTCAACTTCATTATCGAGTGTGATACTGCTAAAGAAGTTTGGGACAAACTCACCCAACTTTGTGAGGGAAACAAGCAAACCATGGAAAACAAGATCATGGTTGCCACTCAACAGTTTGACAGTTTCAAGATGCGTCCTAGTGAAACAATGAACGAGTTCGACACCGGATTCAGCAAGATTGTCTCCTCCTTATCTATCCTTGGCAAGACCTATAGCAACAGAGAACTTGTTATTAAGGTCATGCGTGCTATTCCGAGTGAATGGGACATAAAGACGATGGCTATGAGGGAATCCAAAGATCTCAACAAGATCTCTCTCTTCGACCTGTTTGCTGATCTCAAGGCCTATGAGTTCGAGCTGAACTGTAGGATTGAAGAAGATCAATCCACATCCATTATCATTGCCAAAGATCTAGTGATTGCTGAAGAGCCACCTGTAGCTACTAATATGAAGATGGCGGCACAGCAACTGAGCAACGATGCCACGTCTCTCTTCGTGAAGAAGTTTGGCGACTTCATGAAGAAGAGCAACCCTAACTCAAGCTCTTCAAATTCTAATGATAATAAGAAATCAAAGACTAATGTTAAATGTTATAACTGTGGTATTGCAGGTCATTACCAATCGGAATGCAGGAAACCTAAGCGTGAAGATAAGAAGGATGATGACAAGGAGCTGAAGGCTCTTATGGAAGGAGATGGAAAGAACAAACGAAGCATCCATGACTCTTATTTCTCATTCAGTGATAGTGATGACGAAGAAGTGGCATGCTTCATGGCAAAATAAGATGAAGAACAGACTCAAGAAACTGAGGTATTTGATTTCTATTCTGAATGATTCTCAAGGGAACAACTGGTAGCTGTACTAAATGACATGGTCATTGAGTACAGAAAGCTAGCAGAATCCCTAAATGAAACAAAATCATCATCCTAAGTCTCAACCACGTTTACCTCAAACTCTTGAATCAAATGTTTTTGAAAAGAAAGTTGCAGAGATCTCATCTGAGAATGAGATGCTCAAAGAACAAATTCAAACTATTCCAGCTAAAAACAAGAGGTTAAATTATGTTGTCAGTGCATGGACAAGGTCTAGAGAAACTGTCAAATAACAGATGAGCATGTTAAAACCTTCTGGATCTAGATCCGGTCTAGGAATTGATGGCAATGACTCAAACCTGTCGTGCAAAAAGTCAAACTCTTCAAATGACAAGCTTAAGCCAATAAGCTTTGTTAAAGGAAATCTGATTGATAGTGAATCTGATCCCATTCATGAAGAAGTAGCTTTTAAGAATGAAATTATTTATGTTTTGTCGACTGTTAGCTGGCTGAAGAATAGGTTAGAAGCAGCTAACAGGTCTGGCAATCTAAAACCTGACTCAAAGTCAAGGAGTTTTAAAAGAAAGTCTTCTTCAAAAGCTAAGGGATCAGTGGCTAGAAGAAAGGCGTCTGCTGAGTCAAAATCATACGCATTAATCACAACGCAACATGGGAAATCCATTAGAATATGTCAAATATGGATTCCTAAGGGAATAATTGATCGAGGACACAATTGAATATGGGTACCATGTTTGTAAATAGTTTATTATGTAGGTGATGCAGGAGGACTATAGGAAGGAAGCATGGAGAGTATACATTTCAGAGGATTAACAATGGTTGTTACCATTCCAAAAGAATAAATATTTTTCTATGTTTTTGTATTAAAATATTTTTGGTCCGAAGGATCTCAAAACATTTGGTTATTCATTTTTATACATGCACAAAATGAGAGGGAAGAATTAATTTGAAAGTAAAGATACTCTCAGACGAATGACCTTAATCGGTCTATTAGACAAGGTTGTGTAAAGGAAGAGGCATGTATTTAGACGTATTTTGCTTACAATCTATATATCTAAGTCTATATGTTATGGTTTACAACCTGCGCGGTTAGACGTACACGTCGAATAGACGATTAGACGTTTTTACGTCATGAGCAAGAGGATGCTCACGTCTAACCAAACACACGTCTAACACGTGGTGTTCATGCGTAATTCGACGTACACATCTAATAGACATTAGACGTATAATTTTTCGTAATTAGACGTATGCATCTAATGGACCCATGCGTCTAATAGACATTTAGTTTTATAGATATGTGCAGTAAGAAAAACGTCTAACTACGTGCTTATTAGACTGATCAAGGACAACTGTCCACGTAAGGAGATATGTGATTTTCCCGCTCAAACATTAAAACAGTCATCTCATGATAACATGAAGACACGTGTCTTTCAAGTTAAGAGAGAATGACTGATATACCCTCAATATAATGATGACTCTTTGGAAAGGACGTCTAATTTTAAATGATGGGTAATACTTTAAACAGGCATCTGTCATAAAAAATATTGGAAGAAATGAAGGAGGTTTTATCAGCCGATGGTTCGGCAATTCGATTAAATGGAAGTAAGAAGGTTCTTAAACCACACTTTATTCTGTTAAATGATGTGGTAGCAAAAGCACTTCATGGGAAGGCTTGATCGTTCAATCTCTATACCCAAGATCGATTTGACTATATGTGTGCCATCTTAAAGGGGATCTAGGTCAACTGAGCCTCAAAGTTATTTCAGAATCTCTACTTCTCCATCAACCAGGAGAACAAGGAAAGTATAACCTTCGCTGCCCAACTAAGCCGTTTATTGGAGCATTTGGGGGTTCCGACGGGTGAACCTGAACAGATCAACCCGACCAGGGTGTATACTGTGTTCATAGTCGCCAACACCCTGATCAGAATGATGAACCTTAAAGAATATCCTTCTAGTGCTTCTAGTCAACAAACAAGTGGAAAATCTGTTACCCGATCTAGACAACCAGCCGCTTCCATTCCGTCGACAAGAGCAAAGAGATCAAAAACAGTCAACGAATCAGAGGCTAGTTCTATTAGCCTAAGGAGCTCTTCAAAGAAGGATTCTGAAACAGTCTATTCCAGAATCAAGTAAGGTCCAGTTGAACTTCCCACCATTCCCATGTCTTCTCTGTCTCTGGATGCTAGTTAGTTGCGGAGATCTTCAAGGTCATCTGTTTCAAAAGGTGACAATTCAAAGGCGCCCCGTGCGTCTAAATCGATGAAGGCATCATCAAAGGTAACCTCTTCTCCACCCCTGACCAATGTTCCTAAATTTGATGTTCTTGTAATGGAATAGGATAAATCTGTTTTTATTCCTGAAAAGGAATACGATGCAGGGCCCGCTGTTGAGTCAACTGGTCCAAATATTGAGAATTTTGACAGTATTGTGTCTCCTGTTCGCCAACCTGATCCAGTAGCTGCTGGTACTACAGAATTTTCTCAACCAGAACAAGGTGCAGTCCTCACCCTTGTGGCTGGTGGTACTGCCAAAAAGGCTCCCTCTACTTCTGATAGAGAGCCTTCTTCATTAAATCCCATTTCAAAAGATTCCATAGTAACCGGGAAGGTCACTCGAGGTGAACTTCCTTCTAGACTCTTCAAGAAGCCACTATCTGCTCATGAGTTGATGCGCTCCACAAGACAGTCCTGTGGAATTATATTTGATGAACCAAGACCCTGTCCAAAACCTGTTGAGGTTGTTGGAAAAGGGAAAGATGTAGTAACTAACGAAAATGAAGATGTTTCTGAGGCAACATGCATTGTTGACCTCATGATGAATCAAGTCAAAGCCATATCTGTTGAAAAGATAGAAAATTTTGACTCCTAAATCCAAAATAGATTGTCAATCCAGTATGATGAGATCATCACGGGTTCAGGAATAAGCAGTCAATGGCATAAGCTTGTATCAAATGAAAAGAAGGTTCTCAAATGGGCCAAAACTTCGGAGGTTGTTGAAGCTCTGAAGAGAAAAGATCTTGTAAAAGCATGTCTAAGAGGAAGAGCGTTATTTCCTATTTTTGAAGCCAGAAAAGCAAACTTCAATCCAATTGAGAAAGGTGCTGAAGTAGAAGTGAAGGCTTTAGAGAGATTAGATGAGATCATGGATAACTATCTTTCTGTAGTCACTCGATATGTTGATTGAGCTAATTGCTCAGGAGTTATCTATTTTGGTAGTTTCTCCAATGGAGACGAACCAATGGATACTTTTGTTGATCATGCTGATACATATGAGCAAGTTGCTGCTCTTCTGATAGAATTTTGAAATCTTTCTACAGAAGAAAGACGTTTACTGGCTCAACCCGTTGTCGAGCAAGATAAGGAACTCATTCAAGAGAATCCATCATTAGAAGAAGAAGAAGAAATCACACAAGTGCCCGTTCAAGCTCTTGTGACTCAAGAAGAAGATGTTGTTAAAGAGCCGGTCCAATCTCTCTTGTAATGCAAGAGGAAGAAATTGTTGAGGAGTTCGTTCAAACTCCTAACATCAATGAAGAAGAGATAGTGAAATCCCCTGATGTTAGAAAAGAGGAAGCTCAAGAAAAAAAGGTTGAAGTTAGTCAGCCTGAGGTTGTCAGATCTGAGGGGGAACCTTCAAAAGACAAAGATGTCGAAGAGAGCTCCTCCTCTGAGTGGGAAAGGATCAAAATGATAGAACTATAAAGTCTCTACCATTTCCTGATATTAACGCTGGTAACCTCAAAGAAAATATTCTTAATCCTCTTCACAGCAAGGGTAATCTGTATGAAAGATTTCAGAGAGCAGAAGAGGAGCTGGAAGAAGAAGAGCGAAATCGATTTGGAAATGAGTTTAAAAACTATGAACCCGAGCAATCCCTGCAGGTTTACACCCAATTTAATCCCATTCAAAGCATGGCAGCAGAATCGCAAGATAACTCATCCAATGAAGGATCTTCTGATGACGGTACCAAGCTTCTGAAGACTATGACTTCTCTACTTACCTCTCTTCAGAAGAATGTGATAACTCTAGGATCAAATATGGCAAAGATCTTGAATACCCAGAAAGAGGACAGAAAATACTTCGCTGAACATGTCAAAACTCTTAAGGAATTGGATAAGACACTGAAGAATACGTATGAGACCCATGTCTCAAATTCAAATTTCTCCAAATTTAAAAAGCAGCTCTTCTGTCGTCAATCAGAAATGATGAGCCTTGAAAGGCAAATCAATATTGATAATCATCGAGAGACTATAGAATCAATGGAAATAGTTCAGAATCAGCTGGTTGAAATTCAAGGCAGTATGAGAAGAACGGATGTTGAAAGACTAGAGTATGCCGACTCCATTGCAAGGAAATTCCAAGCTGAAGAGAATGTAAAAGCTGTTGCTGAGAAAGAACAGACTCGTATCACTCAAGGTGAGCCTAGTAGAAGAGGTGACGGTGTATCAACCGGAACCAGATCTAAGCGAGTGCCAACCAATGATGAAAATCCAAGGCCAACTAAAAGAGGTGAAGGTCGAAGCGGTGGTGATCGCAGAGGCCGAAGCAGTGGTCATGATCGTGGTGGGTGATCTGGTAGTGATCGAGGAAGCCGAAGCAATGGTGGTGATTATAGAGGCCGGAGTGATGGAGCCTCTAGTGGTGGTCGCGCTCTTCCTCCTTTTCACAACTTGCTAACCGGTCAAGAAATGACGGGTGAAGGGATGAGCTATGAAGGAACTCGTTTCCCTATCGATCCTCGAGTGAAAAGGGAAGAACAATAATCTTCTTTCTCCTACTTTGTTAACTTTTAAACTATGTTTCTTTAACTATGTTTCTGAATATTGGTTTTTTAAAAATGGTTATGTGTGATGGATGAACAAGTTTTATCCTGTATTTATATGATGAATGCTTATTTTGTTATCTATGCAGAGTTTCAATCTCATCATCAAAAAGGGGGAAATTGTTGGGTCAAATTATTTTGACTAAGTATTGAAATAGTTTAACTATTGGAATTTTGATGATTAATGATGAATGAATAATCTATGCGTCTAATTGTTTTTGATGCAGGTGTATCGAAATCAGATTTCACTAGACTTGGTTCTAATGAGGTTCATTAGACCAATTTGGTATTAAATGCATGGTGGTAGACGTGCAGTCTAACTAGCGAAGTTAGATGTGTAGTCTAACTAAGCGGTATTAGACGTGCAGTCTAGCTCGTGGAGTTAAACGTGTAGTCATATAGGACCGTAATTAGACGTGCAGTCTAACTCGTGTAGTTAGACGTGTAGTCTAATGAATCCGTAATTAGATGTGCAATGTAACTCGTGGAGTTAAATGTACAGTTTAATGGTTCCATAATTAGATGTGTAATTTAACTCGTGGAGTTAGACGTGCAAGTCTAATAGATTTCGTAATTAGACGTGTAGTCTAACTCGTGGAGTTAGACGTGTAGTCTAATGAACTCGTAATTAGACGTGCAGTCTAGTTCGTGGAGTTAAACGTGTAGTCTAACAGAACCGTAATTAGACGTGCAGTCTAACTCGTGGAGTTAGACGTGCAATCTAATTAATCTGTACTTAGATGTGCAGTTTAATGGTTCCGTACTTAGATGTGTAGTCTAACTCGTGGAGTTAGACGTGCAAGTCTAATAGATCTCGTAATTAGACGTGTAGTCTAACTCGTGGAGTTAGACGTGCAATCTAATGAACTCGTAATTAGACGTGCAGTCTAACTCGTGGAGTTAGACGTGCAAGTCTAATGGATTGTGAAAGTTTGACGTGCAGTCTAACTCCTTTAGACTAGTCTGAAGTAGAACCGTAATTAGATGTGCAGTCTAACTCGTGGAGTTAGACATGCAGACTAATGGAAAGAGAAAGTTAGGCATGTAGTCTAACTCTTTCGGATTAGTCAGAAGTGGTTGTAATTAGACGTGAAGTCTAATCCCATTACACTAGGTGGTCTAATGGATTCTATTATTACAGTAGTTTGATTTCATTAAACAAGGTCGTCTAATTGAAATACGTCTAATGCCATGCTTAAGCAGTTGCTTGGAGCCAGCACCTGCCTACCCTCGTGCTATAGTTGTACGCTACTCCTGCTCCACTTTCTAGTGAAGATCAGTACGACAACCAGATGCAACTAATCAAACAATGAGACGTAAGAGAATATCCTTCCCACTACTTGTTTTGAAGGTACATCTCTGAAGAATATTCGGCACACTATCAGTTGTGTACGGCCACGATCCTTGTACTCAGAGCCTTCTGAGTACTATGGAGGCGTTCCAATTGAAGCTTGCCATGTATCATTATGAAGATTCGATTGTTGGTACCTGTTCATATTTAAAGATTCTTAAGGACAACGGAAGAACCATCTTGCTTTCTGGAATTATTGAGAAATCAAGCTCTTGAACATTCAAAGTGCTAGATGCTTTCATGATTGTACTGTGTGTTCATTTGTATCATATTCATTATATTGTAAGTTGAACAGAGTCTGTTCTGTTCATTAGTGAGCTATTCGTGCAAACTGTATTTGATTCAAAGATATTATAGTGAATCCTTCCGGTGGTTGAAAAAATGGGTGACGTAGGAGAGTTTGTTCCGAACATCCATAAACAAACTGTTGTGTTGTTCATTTCTGTCATCTTCTAGTTCTTGATCCTAAGCTTCAAACCTAAGTAAACATTTCTGCACTTGATTCTGTTTCAAGTATTTACAAGGGTTTGCGTAGAATAGAAAGTAAATTAAATCCCTAACAAAATTTCTTTCAAACCGTTTTTCATAAGCCTTCATCAATCGCCAGACCCCGTCTCTATTGATAAAGCCGATCCTATCAGCTTAATACCTAATGCCTGATGCCTGATGCCTGATGCTTGACGCCTGACGCCTGACGTCTGACGCCTGATGCCTGATGCTTGACGCCTGACGCCTGACGCCTGACGCCTGACGCTTGACGCCTGACCCCGACGCCGACTCCGACGCCGACGCCGACGCCCGACGCCCGACGCCCAACGCCTGATGCTTAACGCCTAACGCGTAACGCCTAACGCCTAACGCCTAACGCTTTACGCTTTACGATTAACGGTTAACGCTTAACGGTTAACGGTTAACGCTTAACGGTTAACGCTTAACGCTTAACGCTTAACGCTTAGCGCTTAGCGCTTAGCGCTTAACGCTTAACGCTTAACGCTTAGCGCTTAACGCTTAGCGCTTAGCGCTTAACGCTTAACGCTTAACGCTTAACGCTTAACTCTTAACGCTTAACGCTTAACGCTTAACGCTTAACGCTTAACGCTTAACGCTTAACGCTTAACGCTTAACGCTTAACGCTTAACGCTTAACGCTTAACGCTTAACGCTTAACGCTTAATGCCTAATGCCTAATGCCTAATGCTTAATGCTTAATGCTTAATGCTTAATGCTTAATGATTAATGATTAATGCTTAATGCTTAATTCTTAATTCTTAATGCTTAATGCTTAATGCTTAATTCTTAATGCTTAATGCTTAATGCTTAATGCTTAATGCTTAATGCTTAATGCTTAATGCTTAATGCTTAATGCTTAATGCTTAATGCTTAATGCTTAATGCTTAATGCTTAATGCTTAATGCTCAATGCTTAATGCTTAATGCTTAATGCTTAATGCTCAATGCTTAATGCTTAATGCTTAATGCTTAATGCTTAATGCTTAATGCTTAATGCTTAATGCTTAATGCTTAATGCTTAATGCTTAATGCTTAATGCTTAAATCTTAATGCTTAATGCTTAATGCTTAATGCTTAATGCTTAATGCTTAATGCTTAATGCTTAATGCTTAATGCTTGTGTTGATTGTTGCTTGTTTGGTGCACGATTTTAATTCTTGATGCTTGTTGCTTGTTTCTTATTGCTTGATTCTTGATTTTTGATTCTTGATGCTTGATGCTTGATGCTTGATGCTTGATGCTTGATGCTTGATGCTTGATGCTTGATGCTTGATGCTTGATGCATGATGCATGATGCATGATGCATGATGCATGATGCATGATGCATGATGCATGATGCATGATGCATGATGCATGATGCATGATGCATGATGCATGATGCATGATGCATGATGCATGATGCATGATGCATGATGCATGATGCATGATGCATGATGCATGATGCATGATGCATGATGCATGATGCATGTTTCTTGATGCTTTTTACTTATAACTTGTTGAATGCTTAATGTTTGTTTCTTATAGATTGTTCGGTCCTAGGTCTTGGAGGCTCGGTCCCAAGTTTAGTTTCATCAATCGTGGGACCAAGTAGTCTAAGTCCCAAGTTAAACATTAGGTCCTAGGTTAGAATCCTCGGTCAGATTTCTCAATCCTTACTCAAGAACACAAGTCCTAGGTATCGGTCTTTACACAAGAACACCGATTCCCAAATTAATTTTCTCTATCCTTGGTCTTGGTAAAAAACGAGAGTTCCCAATCATGTTTCTCGGTCCCGGCTCCACATTTCTTAAGAAAAATTGTAGAATTGTATCTTTTGATCCATGATCTTGAAGTTGCAAAAAACTCATATAAATGTAATGATCGTAACCTTAACCCTAAACACTATCAATCAAACTCTATAACAATTAATTTTTCATAATTATTTTAAGGGCAAAATTTGGGAACTTTTGATTTAAGTAATCTTAAGGCCTAATTTTTGTTCTGAAATTTAAACTTATTTTTTTTTAAATTTCAGTTAGATCAAACATGATCGGGATGTTGTTCTTATGATTTAGGAATCATCCTAACATGTTTACAAACATGTTAGGCGACAATTTAAATTAAAAAAATAAGCCAAAAAGCTCAAGAACACGATTTTTAAATTTTCCAAATTTTAAAAACAAATTTATGTTTTTTATTAATATCAAATTGATGAATTCTCTTTCGACAAAAAAACTTATAAATCATTAGAGGAATGATTTCAAATCAAGAAAACACAAAATTGAGCCATAGAAATGATCAACCCGATCAAACTTGGAAAAATCTAATTTCAAATCACAAATCGAATTACAGTAGGTCTGAAAGTTTACCAACTAATGTTTGATGATTGTTTGATGGATTGGAAGAGGAACTCCTAAAGAGTGTTTATACTAAGCTTGGTTGGTTATCGTAGCTTAATTTAACTTCAATTTGGCTATCGAAGTTATATCCTTTGAATTCAATTTTATCATCAACAACCTAGCTCCAATGTAGGATTTGAATTCAAAGAATATGGGTAATTATGGAGAGGAAAAGACGTTTCCGGCGATACTTTGTATCAACAAAGAAGAAGGGTAAAACAACATCGTTTTATTTAACCGAAACGCGTCGTTTTGGGGTTCTATTGCGTTCAGTCTGCGTTTGGGCTTTTGGGCTAAAGGAATTGACGTCCCATTAGTTGATCTCGAGTGGCCTACAACGCGCATTCGTTTGATTACAACCAACCACGCGAAAGATTTGGACGCGTTAGATGAAGACCTGGTGTTCATCTGATGAACGAGACTCTTGTTGCAACTAATTTTCTTAGTTTCGGCCACATTAGATAATCAATGTTTATTTTTATAAAAGAGTTATTTGAAAACAAAATTTTAACCATTTCTTTCATTTTTCTTGACAAAAAAATTCAAAAAAATATTTTTGACAACATAATAAAAGTTATGATCATTTATTTTATTTTAGAGTATTTAGTGATATTTATTTAATTGTTTTAAGTCACAAATTATACATAATTTATGTTTAAAATCGTAATTAAATAATTTCAACCCCTTTTTAGGTTTATTTTGGGTAAAATAAAAACAATATTTTAACCTTAAATTGTTTTTGAATTTTTATCTAATTTTTCTAATTAGGATTTAATTAACACAATAATTATCCCAAATTTAATTTTTAATATTTTTTTTGGTTTATTTTGGTTTATTTTGAATTAAAAAATTCAAAATATTATTTTAATATTATTATAAATTAATAATATTTTTTATATAAATTAAGTCATGTCAAATTTTCGTGCTTAGAAATATATTACAAACATTTGGTTAAAAGTCAATTCAAAAACCAACTTATTTAATAGAAACTCAAGAAAATTAATGAAACGATATCAAAACATTTTTAACCAATATTTCAAGAAATAGTTAAAATTATTCTTTGTAGAGAGTTTATATATATATATATATAGCAAAAATGACGATTATTTCAATAATTCGGATAATTCCATCTCCTTTGTTGCTAATAAAAAGGATCTAAATTTGATTATCTTCTAATTGGTTGGGCAATATATGTGATGATTTAGTTTACGCCCGATGTCTTTAGTTCAATTCAAGATCATGATGGCCACCAACATAATTGAATGTTATGCGCAACAACTGATACAACAATGAAAAATATTCTTTACATAAAAAAAATTGAGACTAAAAATCTAATTTGGTTAAGCACAATGTTAAATCAAGTCAAACAAAACTAAACATCAACTCAAATCTAGTAAATGAAAAATAAACAAGACATCGTTCTCTAATATTAAAAAAATATAATGATATTAAGAAAAAATAACAGTTCGAAAATAAATAAATTAAAGATTGATAAAAAAAATATCTAATTATTAGTATGATTTTGAGTTTTAATGCTTATTTTTTCCTATTAATAATAATTTAACATTTATACACACTTTAAATATTTAATAATTAAATATGTTTGTAATTTTAGTATATGTTATATAAGTTAAAAATTAAATTATTATAATATTTTAGAAAAATGATAATTTGAAAAGAGTTAAAATTGTTAAAAATTTGGTTTTTATTTTTATTAAAAATAAATAAACGATTAAGATTAAGCACACACACAACTCTGCAAAAACAAAAATCGTAACTAAAAAAACAAGTATATATGGTGTTATTTTTTTAATAAAATTTTCAAATATTTGAAAAAAATAATATAATGAACAAAACGAACAAAAACACGAATAATAATACTCTTGATAATGAAGCTGAATGAATCTATCTCCCTTCCATGCTAACTCTTTCCAACATAGACAACAAACTTAGTTTTTCTTTTTTACTTTATTTATTTTTTCTTTAGTGCGTGCACGCTCTAGGCAAATTTCACTAAATATATTTTTCAAGTTTTTCAAAATATATTTGATTTAGCCCTCACAAGTCAATCTGATACTATCCATAATTCATTCTTAATCTAATCTAAGTAGTTCCTTATCTCTAAATTGGAATTTATTGTGACAACTAATAAAATAATAATGAGTAGTAATTTTGCATAGAAAATGAGTAATTATAAAAATAAATAGGTAATAAATTTAAAATATAAATAATTCATTCTTAGTATAATAATAACAACATATATAAGATTGAGTATTGAAATTATATATTAAAAAGTTAGTTTTATTTTTTAAAAAGATTGCATATCTTTAGTATCAAAAGGTATGGTTAATTTTTTTCTCTCTCTTCTTATTGTTAATAGCTCAACAAAAATCATTGTTACAACCGATTTATCAATTTCATGTTATATTTATTTTATTTTTTCATGTACAGCTATAATTTTAATAGGTCTTTCAATATTTATAGCTAATATATTTATTTTCCTACATTTTATTTATTATTTATAAAATTTTAAATTTAATAAATTTTAAATAATTGAATATGATTTGTAAATATTTAGTTTTAATTTTTTTGAACATAATGGTTTGTGGTAATGGGTAATGAACCACAATCTTTTTTTCTTAAAAAAACGTAAACTGTAAAATAAATTAAGATAAATATTCATATTTTTTAAATATATAAACGGTAAAATAAACAAACACAAACACAAGATAAGTTAATGTAAGTGCCGTTCTAAACCCATTTTTTTGAAATAAACACAATAAACAAACACGAATATTGTTTATTATTAACTAGTTTTATAATTTTAATAAACTAATAAAAATGACAAAGATTAATTTTTAAAACACAATAATTTATCACGTCTTTTAATAATATAACTTCTTTAAAATCTCTAAATATAATAAATATACTTATTAGTCTTTCATATTATTTTTTTAATTATAAGTTTTAATTATTTTTATATAATTAGGTGAAACGCATTTAGTTGTTAACAAATAACGTAACAAGGAGTTCACCTTCACCTTCATATCAAGGGCCCAGTTCTATTGAGCTGTCCTCAGATATATTATATTTACAAAGAAAAACTAAAAAGTTCTTCACATTAGCATAAAAACCGAACATGCTTCATAAGTTGATGTTTTGGGCTTATAAACATTCTGAGCTTCTTAGGGTTGAAAGGCTTGTTGGGCCGGATTGCCGAGTGTTCATGTACTTGTTTCTTATTTAATGACAATTTTTTTTATCAAATTTTATTAAATATTTCCGATTATTATAGGCACGGATACTGTGTTTAAACCCAATAAGTATTTTAATTATTTCTTTTTTGTCCATCACACCAATTTAATTGTATTTTTGTCTCTATTAGACTATGTTATATTAGATGATAATCTATTATTATATATGATTAAATGGGTCGGAGATACGGCCCATTAGGTTATAGAATATTCATGTATATATATACTCTACAAAACCCTATTTAGAGTTATGAATGAAATTACATTTTACATGTTTTCAGAGTCTATCTAAATATTAAACCCTACCCAATATTTTGTCCAATCACCACCGATATGTCAAACGGTGATGATATTTTCGGCGTCTTCGACGCGGAGTTGCAATCTTCTGGCGGCCCGACTAAGTTTCATTTATCTATGATTATTGATTTAGGGGCTACCTTACATGTCACTAGGGTCTAAGTCTGTTTAGTTGATTTCTTTGTGGGGACGTAGTGTCCAATTTCTCTATCCGATTGTAGCATTGTTACTACTCATATACGAGGTTTTGTGTACTTATCTCTTGAGATTACTCTAAAAAATGTTTTATTTGTCTCATCTTTGACCTATAACTTGATTTCTATCATGGTGATATCTCATTCTCATCTGATTTATGTACTTTTCAAGACCGTAGTACTGGGAAGGTGATTAGGGCAGGTGAACGAAGGGGTTCTCTACTACTGGTGCAGTGTTCCAGAGTCACTTTTTGTCTGCTCAACTAAGAGTCTGGGATTTGGCACAGTAGGATGGGGCATCATTCAGATAGTGTGTTGCAACATTTACTTGGTGTTAGTGTTACACGTCGTTCTCCTAGTGTTAGCCCTTGTGATATCTGTTATCAGGCCAAACATTCTAGGAGTATTTTTTTATGAAAGTGATTAATATGCTAGGAGTATTTTTGATTTAGTACAATGTGACCATTGTTGTCCTTATATTGTTCCCTCCTTTAATGGAGCATGTTATTTTCTAACTTTGGTTGATGATTTTAGTCGAGTTGTGTTGGTAGTTCTTTTATCTGCTAAAAATGAAGTTTTTACTGTCTTTATAAAGTTTATTGCTATGGTCAAAAGACAATTTGGAGTTTATATTAGACATGTAAGAACTAACAATGGAACAAAATTTAATTGTTTGAAATCATATTTTTCTGAGGCTGGTGTATTATTTCAAACTTCTTGTGTGCATACTCCTCAACAAAATGGTAGAGTAGAGTGGAAACATCGACATATCTTGAACGTTTCACGGGCTGTCATGTTCCAGAGTTCTATTCGTATTAAGTATTGGAGGGAATGTGTTCTTACTGCATGCTACTTGATAAAGAGGACTCCTTCTCGTGTTTTGGGCTTTCGTACTCCCTATAAGGTGTTATATGGTACCACTCCCACTCTTTCTAACATGCGTGTTTTTTGTTGCCTCTGTTATGCCTTTAATTTACACTCTCGTCGACACAATTTTGCTAGTCGTAGTCGTAAGTGTGTGTTTTTGGGTTATCCTCTTGATAAGAAGGGGTGGAGGTTATTGGCTTGGGAAACTAAGGAGGTTTTTGTGTCTCGTGATGTTGTTTTCTATGAAAATGAGTTTCCTATTGCCCCTTTGGATTGTATTGTTTCTGTTCCTCCCATTAGTGTTGTGGAGGAGGCACTAGACCAAGTTTTGGCAGGAGAGTTCATGATTTTGATGAGCCAGTGAGGGCTTTGGGCTAAATGGTTGGTGCTTAGGATTCGCTGAAGAAGACTAATGCGCAGGGCTCTGCTGAGGAGCCTAGTTCGTCGGTTGTGTAGCAGGCGAGCGAGTCTAGCGTTGAACAATCGCAGTCGAGCGTCAAGCAGCCAAAGTTGGGCAGAGGTATGAGGACTCAGACTCCTTCTTGGTTGACTGATTATATTACCCCCCTTCGATATTATTCATCTAGCTCCGACCCTTCCTCAGGTACTCAGTATCCTCTAGCACATCATTTGAGTTATGATTTATTCTCTGTGACACATTGGAATTTTTTGGCTGCCATTTCTATAAGCGTTGAGCCTAAATCTTACAGACAAGCCTCTCGTGATCCTAGATGGCGCGCAACCATGTAGAGGGAGATACGAGCCTTGGAGGACAATGGAACGTGGAGTTTGGAGGATTTACCTCAAGGGAAGAAGGCATTGGGCAGTCGTTGTGTCTATAAGATCAAGCACAATTCTAATGGGTCAATTGAGCGCTTGAAGGCACGTTTGGTTGTCTTTGGCAACCATCAGCTTGAGGGAATTGACTACTCTAAGACCTTTGCTCTAGTTGTCAAAATGAGTACTATTCGGGCTTTCCTTGCAGTTGATTATGTTCGGTGTTGGCACTTGCACCAGATGGATGTGCATAATGCCTTTCTCCATAGTGATCTGATAGAGGAAATATACATGCGCCTATCACCAGGTTTTGAGTTTGGTCATACCAACAAAGTGTGTTGCCTGCGTAAGTCTCAATATGGACTGAAACAGGCGCCTCATTGTTGGTTTTCCAAACAGACAACTGCCTTGCGTTCTTATGGTTTTATTTAGTCTCGTTCGGATCATTCTCTATTTTCCTTTGTGAGCAGCGATGTTGTCTTACATGTCTTGATATATGTGGATGACGTGATAGTATCAGGGAGTGATTTGGGGACACTAGAAATCTTCAAGAAATATTTATCATCATGTTTTCATATGAAGGACTTGGGGGATCTGAAGTACTATCTGGGTGTTGAGGTTGCTAGGAGTGTTGAGGGCATTTCTTTGTGTCAACGGAAATACGTTTTAGTTATTATTTTAGAGTGTGGTTTTCTGGGTGATAAGCCTGTTAGTTTTTCTATGGAGCAGAATCATAAGTTGGGGGAGTTATTGAGTGCGCAG